>NW_015539833.1:1199890-1207838 GCF_001515605.1 Sinocyclocheilus anshuiensis | reverse complement strand
GTCTGTGTGTCTGTGTCTGTGTGTGTCTGTCTGTGTGTCTGTCTGTCTGTGTGTGTGTGTGTGTCTGTGTGTCTGTCTGTGTGTCTGTCTGTCTGTCTGTGTTTCGAAGAGGATGGATTTGACCTTGTGTTTTTTTTCTTAAAGCAACAAGGCAATGAGAAAAATGGACAGACGATAAAAAAGAATACTCAATGAAGGACAAATCCACGGAAAAGAAGAAAACATTAAAAGAGAAGAAGAAAGAGAAAACTAAAGCAGAGGATAATGACAGTGGTGTAGAAGTGTACTTCAGAGAGGAGGAAGAAACGCATGAAAAGTGTAACCACGTAAAGGTGATGCAGCATCTCTTTTCAGATCAATCTGAATGATTTTACGTCTAAATATGAGTGTACAACTACTACTCTGATGTGTAACAGCTGTCATCTGAATTTTTAGGGTATCCAGGAGAAAAATGAACCAAAACGGCTGCAGGTGGCATTTGGCTTCCCATGGGAATCCACTCTGTGCTCTTTAACGCCTTTTGCCGCAATAGACGACACCAATGATTCCAGTGATGATGAGCAGGAAGTCACGAGCAAGGTGAGCTCACACGTGCATCAGAACTAAGGTGCTCCTATGTAAACTGTTGAATATCTATTCATTGAATTTTCCAGAATCACAATGAAAGGTGTACATACTGAAAAAATTTGATGTAGAATTTACAGGGTCCTTAAAATGATGGTTATCAAATTTAGGGTATTAAAAAGTCTTAAATATCTTAAAGGAATAGATCACTCAAAAATGAACATTTGCTGAAAATGTACTTGCCTTTAGACAATATGCAAAATATGGATGAGTTTGTTTCTTCATCACAACAGATTTGGAGAAATTTAGCATTACATCACTTGCTCACCAGTGGATCCTCTGCAGTGAATGGGTGCCGTCAGAATGAACGTCAGAGTCCAAACAAGACATCACAATAATCCACAAGTAATCCACTCAATTTAGCATGGATAGATGACACATATTTTGGCCAGAAGTGATGGTTTAAAGTTAAAATATCTGAATGATGAATTTGTTTGTTACAAACATGCAGCTCTTTGCTTCACAAGAGTTTAATTGATAGACTGGAGTCATGTGGATTATTATGACGTTTTATCAGCTGTTTGGACTCTCATTCTGACGGCACCCATTCACTGCAGAGGATCCATAGGTGAACAAGTGATACAATGATAAATTTCTGATTTTCAAGAGGTCTTAACATTTGGAACGGGAAAAATATTCACAGAACTGTGATAATTAAAGTGGTTATTAAACTTAAAAAAACTATGGTTTAATTAAATAATTACAAAGAAACGGCAAGTAACATATTCAATTAAATGTGAAGTAGAACAATTTGAATTTAAAAGACTAAAATAGTATTTACTCCAAAAATCCTCTTTTTATTTACAACTTCGAAAAATCACTTTTTACAGTGCATAGTCTGCAAACACACAGTAAACAGCTGCTCTTTCTCTCCAGCCTGTGAAAAAGTCCCGTAAAGAGCTGAAGCAGAAGCAACAGAACGCGGAGCAGCAGCTCAGCAAGCTGGAGGCGGAGCTCATGGACACGTCCGCGTGTCCGGACAGCACAGCGGCATTTGAGCGTCTGCTCCTGTCGTCTCCGGACAGCTCCCTCCTCTGGCTGCAGTACATGGCCTTCCATCTGCCCTCAAAACCATCTCCTTCAGGTGAAAGGCTGTAGTTTAAGATGGTTGCGATTAAATTAAGTACAACTTACTACTGCTACAGGAAACATGTTTGAAAACAGTCATTATTGCAAAGAAATGACATGTTTTTGATCCAGTTATTATTTGTGTGTGTTTTGCTTTTCCCTGTTTTTGCATAATTTAGTAGTTGTTTTAAATGACAACCCAACAATTAACCGGTTTGTTTGTGTTTTTAGAGAGGAGCAGGAGAAGCTGAATGTGTGGGTGGCCATGCTAAATCTGGAGAACATGTACGGGACACAAGAAAGCTTGCAGAAAGTCTTTGAACGGGCCATCCAGTACTGTGAACCTCTTCCTGTGTTCCAGCAGCTAGCCGACATTTACGCCAAGTCGGACAAGATAAAAGTAAGCATTATGTCCAGTCATGTGATCTGTGTGGTTGTTAGTAAGGATACAATGATATATATTTTGGCTGAAGGGTGGGCGGTCTGAGCAAATTTGTTCAAACTTTTACAGTCATTAAGTTTTTTTTATTCGGCAAGGCATTAAATTGAACAAAAGTGACAATAAAACATTAATATTGTTACAAAAGATTTGTATTTTCAATAAATGTTGTTCTTTGATTTTTCTGTTCATCAAAAAGGATCCTGAAAAGAAAAAAGTATTGCGTTTCCATAAAAATAACTGTTTTCAACATTGATAATAAGAAGAAATTAAGGATCATGTGACACTGAAGACTAGAGTAATGATGCTGAAAATACAGCTTTGCATCACAGGAATAAATTACATTTTAAAATATATTCAGATAGAAAACAGTTATTTTAAATTAGAACAATATTTCACAATAATGTTTTTTACTGGATTTTTAGTCAAATAAATGCAGCCTTGGTGAGCATGAGACTTTTCAAAACATTCCAAAAAAAGTTTTATAGTCCCCAAACATTTTTTACACTGTTTATTTAATTACCAAAATAATATATATAAACGTGCTACAAGCCATCAGAACATTTTAGTGTACAATTTGAAATGCCATAAAATATGGATATTTATTTTAAATTTAGAAATAAACCCTTATGTTAACTATTCTTAACATTAATAATGTTATATTAAAATAATGATATATTTATTGATACTAATATGGCCACCAGTATATTGTGTATCACATGTTGTTGGGTGGATGAGAACAAATCAGTTATGTCAAAATTGAAAACCCGTATTGCATTTTGTGTGTGTGTGTGTGTGTGTGTGTAGGAGGCGGAGAATCTTTATAAAAGCATGGTGAAACGCTTCAGACGGGAGAAAGCTGTATATCTGAGTTATGGCAACTTCCTGCTACGACAGCACCAGAGCGATGCTGCAAATGCCCTTCTGCAGAGGGCGCTGCAGAGCCTGTCCAATAAGGAACGTGAGTGCCAGCTCCACTTCATACATACATACTTAATTCCCACATGTATGCATGCATTGAGACTCACTAGGTATAGATTCATTCATGATCAAGAATCTGAAAAGCCATTTGGATGATATTCAGGCCCTGCAGGTTGCCTGTTAGCAGCTCATGCATTGTTTCCTTGCGGTCTTTCCAGATGTGGACCTGATTGTCAAATTTGCCCGGCTGGAGTTTCAGTACGGGAATGCTGAGAGAGCCAAATCCATGTTTGACAAGGTCCTGAGTACCTACCCCAAACGCACAGACCTGTGGTCCGTATTCATAGACTTGATGGTGAAGCACGGCTCTCAGAAGGAAGTGAGGTAAACACAGCTGCAGGGTGATACTAGTCAGAGTGAAAATGTGTAGTACAAGAATTTGACTTGATATTCCAAACCTGTATGAGTTTCTTTCTTCTGTTTAGTACAAAAGAAGATACTTTTTTAATAATGTTGGTAAACAAACATTTGACGATCACTATTGTTTCAATAGCATGGGAAAAAATACTATGGTAGTCAATGGCTACCGTCAACTGTTTGGTTGCCAACATTCTTCAAAATATCGTCTTCTGTGTAGAGCAAATTATGGCAGAATTTTTGTTTTCGTCCATTTTAACCAAATCAACCTGTTGCATTATTGATTTTAGTTTAAATATACATTTCTAACAATTATTTATTTGAAAATTAAAAAAAAGAAATTATATTGAAAAAATAGGCCATATCACTTCTCAATATCAATAATGTAAAAAAATTATAAATACAAAAATAGATAAAAAAATAAATAACATTGATGGATACTAATATGAACACCATATGAGTGGATGAGAGTTGCTTTGACATAACTGGCTTTGTTAGTTAAAACTATTCTATTCTATAAAACTCTATTCTATACTCTGCACTCATTTTATATATATATATATATATATAGCTTTTTAAATTTATTTTACAATTTTAATTATATTTTATGAAAATATTTCATATTTTAAATTTGTAATTATTTATATTTTTGACAGTTGATATTATATGTAGAGTGGAATAGAATCTTAAAATACTGATCTGAACTGAGACATAATCAGCAGATAATCAAAAATATGTTCCTGTTTTCTCTAGGGAGCTTTTTGATCGTGTGATTCACCTGAGTGTGTCAGTGAAGAAGATTAAGTTCTTCTTTAAGCGTTACCTGGAGTACGAGAAGAAGAACGGCACACCTGAGACCATCCAGGCGGTCAAACAGAAAGCTCTAGAATATGTGAGTTGAAAGGAGCAGAAGCTGCCAGCTAGAGCCATCTATTTTACCTTACGATTAATAGGATATTTGAGGACAAAGAATCTTTTTTTGCCACCCACCCATCTTTAATCCTCCTGCTTTTTTATCACTTGTGCACCTATTTACATATTGCTGGAGGTGCATTTGCATGTGTTTCCCGGACTGTCATATCACTGAATGTCTATAAGTGACCACAAATTTTCCTATTTGATCAATAATGATTATGGATTAAATATTGATGTAATATGAAGTCATTCAGGTTTTGCAATAAAAATTCTGCTATCAAAAGCTCCACAGATCTTTATCCACCTTTATATATATATATATATATATATATATATATAAGGAAGGTTAACCACAAAAACATGACATTTTATTCAAAAACAAACAATACAAAATAACAATGAAAAGGGAACAATTCAAGCAATGAACACGATATTGGATAAGAACTGCTGGTTACTGATTATATATTTAATATTTCTGTAAGGACTACGCAGGATCTTCAAGAAGACCGTAGTACCAGTCAAACAGACAGTGCACTACACCTACAACCCTATTATCACATATATACGGCTGTCCATTGACAGCAGAATTTTAATTGCCTAAGTTTAATGTTTTCTTTTGTTGCCTGGTTAGATCCCCTGAGGCAAACTCCTGAGATATTTACCTCTCATTTTGACGTCCGTTACCCAGCATGCACGTTGTATCTCTCGCTTTAGAACCTCGGCGCGATACTACTTTAAAGATTATTGTGGCACAATATATAGGAGATTATTCTTAAATTTGGCTACTGGCAATATGGTACTGAATCACTAGTGGAGGCTGAACGCTGTCGTCCTGGTTTCTCGCGTTCTCCGGTCCGCTGTGGCGGTGCATATAGATGGCTTTGGAGAGCCTTGGCAGGTCATGTGATATGTTCCAACAATCGCAGAACTAGAGAGTGTTAATCTGGCCGTGGGCCGTACAGTTTCTGGGGTCACACCTCCTCGGGGTCTTGCAGCCCCTCGGCTCCTCGTGGGGCGTCGCCGTTGTGTAGACGCATGATGGGTTTATTGCACATCGGACAGACGCTGCGGATCTCTAGCCATTTCAGCAGGCACCTGCAAGTTGCAAAGAAACAACAAGAGATTTCTTTAAAAATACTGCTGCAAATGGTAAACTAGGGTTTTGCACTTTTACTTGTCCATGCAAAATGTGTCACCACAATGCTAGGTGGTTGCTTTGCAGTTGCTTGTAGTTTGATGCGTTTAGGAGTTTGTTAGAAGTCAAAAGTGTTAGCAATAGTAAGAGTGATACATATTATCAGCATTTATTCTACAAACAAATAAATGGCATTGCATTATAATATTAGTTTCTTTTTTTAATATCATTTTATTGTTATTTCTACTTCTTAAATATTCCCTTATAAATAGGAGTGTGTAAATGGACTTATCCACATCAAATAGACTTTATTATTTATTTTATATATAATATTGTTCAGCGGTCTGGGGTTAGTACGATTTTTAATGTATTTGACGTGTTTTTATGCTCACCAAAGCTGCATTTATTTGATCAAAGATCCAGTAAAAAAAACGGTAATACTGTGAAATATTATTATCATTTAAAATAACTGTTTTCTGTTTTATTATATTTTAAAATGTCATTTATTCCTGTGATGGGAAAACTGAATTTCAGGAGCCATTACTCTTCAGTGTCACAGAAATCATACTCATACGTTGCTTAATATCAGATTCTTTGATTAATCGACAGTTTAAAAAGAACAGCATTAATTGGAAGTCTTTGGAAATACATAAATAGTTTTACTGTGACGTGATCACTTCAATGCATCCTTGCTGAATAAAAGTATTAATTTCTTAAGGAGTGTCTTTAAAAACCCTCTTTTGTGCGGAAATATTTCCTTCCACCACAGATTCAAATCTCAGTTTGACAGTGTAACAGCTGAGCTCAAGCCTCCGTTACTAATTCAAAAACATCACTTTAGAACTAGTAACGAAGGACTAGTGAACGTTGCATCACTGTATTATGTAGAGTAAAGTATTATGAGAGATGGACTGAGCGAGTGCGATTACCTGCATCTGATACAGCATTCATTCTTCAGCTCAATCTCATATTCACAATAAAACATTAGAAAGTGATTTCTTTGTCGTACTATCCTTTCATCTATTAAGGGTGATTTCTGATGACAGCGCTGCTCACTGCATTCGTTGTCTAAGGTGTTGTTGAAGGTAAAAATAACTAGCTTGTTTACAACCCTGTTTCAGTCTCTTTCAATATAAAAGTCTTTACTGCTGACTCGTAAAACAGTCTCTTGTCTCCATCTAATGGCGGAATAATGTAACTAAAATCACCATCACGAACACACACACTGTTTCTCAATACTAAATACTATTATTAAATACTATTATTTATATAAAATATCATTTATTGAATAATAATATTTAATAAACAACAATAACAGCCATCATAAAGGTTGCTAGGCAATTCAGTCAAAAGAACAAAGGCAGCGCTCTGATATTCAGCATTAAAAGTTATATAACATATATAATTATATAACGTTTTGAGACTTTGGAAAACTATTTGCTCTGGAACAAATAATAGATTAACGAGACCAAAGACTGCCCGTTAGATTTACTCAAAACAAATTATATCTCATGTTTAACCACTATAGAAACATCAGAGCCAGGAGCAAATTCCAGAAGATCTGTGAGAAATACTGCAAGCGGAGTGATACAAACGGTGAACATTTGGAGTGCTGTTATCACTAGAATATTGCACGACTGGAAAAGGCTCTCAGCCAATCAGATTCGAGGACCAGAAATTACCGTTTTATATATGGATGGATGGATGGATGGATGGACGGACGGACAGTGTTGATTTCGTTGACGAATAATTTTCATCATAATTTTCATCAATGACATTTTTTTCACCGACGACAATGAGAAGATAACGAACTAAAACTCTCTTTGAATGGGAAAAAAAACTATGATGTAAATCTATTGACATTTTCTTCATCGAATAAAAACGAAACGAAAGTGTTAGGGAGGGACGATTTGGGAAGAGATTCATTCAGAACGAATCTGCTGCGTGGTTCGGAGGTTAGATGCGTACATATGAACTGGCGGGACATAAGCTAACATACACTTGCTGCACGTCGCATAAAACGTTAAAAAATGTCAATATGTGGGAGTAAGAGAAGAGCAGACAAATCTGACGACGCAAGAGAAAACTCAATTCGGTCCAGTTTTCTGACCGCACACACTGAAGCATACACACACAGAAAGCACATCTCACAGCGCGCAAGTACTCTTTCGCGTCGCATGAACGGAGAATTACACAAAATGATGTTGAATTGTCCGTTTTGACGGGTATTCGAGTAAACACAGTTGATTACGTCTTAAGTGAACAGTAGGGAGAACATGTATCAGTACACTGAATCCATTGCAGCTGTGCATTCGGTTTTAATGGGACAGCAGCCTATTGTCCGAGTCATTGATGTTAATCAAGCAACAAAAGAAAGACAGAAAATCACGCACTGCTCTTGACTGAAAAACTTTAGTAGCCCTAAAGAT
>NW_015539833.1:1187218-1198317 GCF_001515605.1 Sinocyclocheilus anshuiensis | reverse complement strand
GTTTGCAAGCCATGATGTCTCTCGAGGAAAAAAAAATATTGCGCTCGCCTCGCACGGTAGTAGCTCATTTTCTCATGGACGGGCCAAATTCTCTGGGCGGGCAAAGCAGAGAAAGGGGAGGTAACCTTTCCCCGTATGACGACATAAAGGGAAGATTCCAGATTGGGCCATCTGAGCTTTCATTTTCTCAAAGGCAAAGCAGGATACCCAGGGCTCGGTTTACACCTATCGCCATTTCTAGCCACTGGGGGACCATAGGCAGGCTAGGGGAATTCATATTAATGTTAAAAAACCTCATAAAGTTACATTTTCATGCCATGGGACCTTTAATAAATGCACTGTAACTAAACCCATTAGATTTTAGCCGACTAAATTTACTGTAGATTTAGTCAACTAAAATCTTATGATATTTAGTTGACTAAAACTAAAAACAATTCAGATGACCAAAATATGACTAAAACTAAATCAAAATTTGCTGTCAAAATTAACAGACAGACAGACAGATAGATAGATAGATAGATAGATAGATAGATAGATAGATAGATATAGATATAGATACATTGTATAGATATCTATATTTTTACTGTCCAGAAAATTTCACATTTACTTCAATAAATAAATAAATAGAAATTATTGTGCAAGGGCATGAACTGTGAATGATGAGTTTTTCTTTGTAATTCTGCTGGCTGTATATTCCAAACAGATCTTGGCAATGAAGTACATGTGACATTTCCCACGAAGTAAACACTTGTTTCAGTGGAACTCACTTCTTATGGAAGGTGTGTGAACACGGGCACACGCCCAGCTCATCTCTGGTCTTGAATTCCTCTAGACACACGGCACAGGGCTGCTGTGATGCAGAAACAAAATATTTTAGTCTCCTTTTCTTTTACACACATCATTCACCCACTTGAGCAGTAGGAATGCTAGCTGTAACTTTGCCAGCATTTTCTCTTTGTTTTGGTTTCAGTCACACTTTTTCCTACTGCATGATGGTGCAAAGGGGCTGGAGTCCCATTCTCTTCTACTGGCTATTAGTTTCACGTCTGGGTTTTCAAAATGCAGGTCACCAGTTGGTTGAGGACCAGAAAATCTTGCAGAGGTCTGTTTGCATAATCAAGAATTTCCCCTGAGGTTTTTACGAATCAAATGAACACATCATAACCTAATCGAGCCTCGCTTGCAAAGGAATTTTAATGCACTGCGTGGGAGATCTGAAATGCAGAACTAGCATCTTTGATTCTGATGCTTAAAAAAATAGAGCTGGGCATTCTCAGGAAACATTGCCAAACGGTGACATACTGCTGATTTAATCAACCCGATACTGAACTTTGTCACATAATTTGGTCTATTTATTGTGTAATACAAAAATAAAAATAAAAATTATTTAAATTAAAAATAATGCTTTGATCTTTCTGACGTCATACCCATTTTAGACCATTTAGTTCAAACATTCACGCATGGTCTTAAAATACAAAGGCACTTTACAGAGAGCTTATGAAACTTACTCCCAGCAGGCTCAGCTTCTTTCCTGCGCCTTTCAACACCACCTTTCAGAAAAAAATAAAGAAAAAGAACAATGTGATGTTTAACGTTACAGTAAATCACTTGAAGTTGAGAAGCATAATTTCTGCACTACTAGCGCTACCTAACGGAACTGCATTTTTGGAAACAGCTTTCTGAACACGCCCCCCGTCAGCCATTGGGCGAACAGATAGCCACGCCCCCCAACGCACGCCATTGGTCTAAATCCGATTGGTCGAGTCAGCGTTGTGAGGAGTAGAACAAAAAGGTAACGCCAAAGAGACACAATGTTTATAGTGTTTGAGAAAATTAACTTATAATGTCATACTTACAGTTGACTATACATTAAGCTGGGATAAAAATAAAGTATGTTAACACCGAAAAAGTAACATATTTCATCTCTACTTGGAAAAAGGTTATACTTTTCCCAGCCACTACTAACAACTACTGTAAGTAACTGAAAATTGACAAGTGTGCGTTATGTATTCAGTTGCAGTTTAGACTGCTAGGTGTTTGTTTTTACATGTTACATAGCAGTTTCTATGAATACGGTACACTTTGGCACTTTGGTGACCCATTGTTTTTGTTTTAAAAAAAAAAACAGGTCCCATATTTTTATTGTGAGACCCATTCGATATTTTAGATGAATTATTATTATTTGACATAAAATCGAATGAGCCTGATCAACATTATGAAGGTTAAGTACCTCCTTTCACCATTTTGAAAAAGACTAAATTAATTTTCAGGCCCAAGTTTTAGGTGCTTTTTGTTTGAAAATAACATTCTGTCTTGTGTCATATATAACAGTATCATATCTCACATGCTAACTATATATATATATATATATATGAGCAGAGTATATCATGAAGGTCATCTGTTAGATCGGATTTCATCAAGACTCTGGCAAAGACTGTGCTATATTTACATCTAACTGTATTGTTTTAGGCCCACCTCATTGTAGCTGTACTGCTCCCTTGTACCTTGCTGTTTCAACCTGTAAAGAGAAGAGAGAGAAAAAATGTAACACTTTTGCACTTCCTGAGTTCAACTGCAAAAACTGCTGTGGGTGGTGCAAAAGAGAGATGTTGTGATTGTGTAATTCATTTCGCTGCAGCATTTCCTCTATCAAACCCTCTCATAATCATATAAAATACTTTGACATAACATATACACTAAATTACACTAATAATTTATACTGTCAACTCAAAGTCTGATGAAATGTGGGATTCAAAATGTAATTTAAATTGCACCATTAAAAAAAGAAATGTATGTGAATAGGATGATTAATTTTAGAAATAAATATGCAATGCCAATGTCTAGACATGTCTTCCTGTGTCTTTCTACATGTCTTTACAGGAGCAAAGAACAACAGAGGACAAAATCTGATTTGTGTAACAGCAGTTGTGCAGGAGTGGTGAATGTATTTGGGTTCGTGCCTGAACAGATAGCAGCAGAAGATTACACTGAGCATGAAGATGAACATGCCTATGCCCAGTACAATGACGTAGACATTGAGCGGCAGACGGTAGATGTCTTCCTCTGACATATCACAGTCTGAATGCTGCAGCCCTAGACCACAGAGGCAGCCTGCACACAAACACACACTTTAAATCACACACAATGGCTCAAAAATATTTGAGCAGGAAGAACACACTTCTTTAGTACGCTCATTTTCAGGGGAATTCTTGGAAATTAGCTATGTGCAAAACAAATATGAACAACTGTGTAATTGCCACCAACAAACCACCATCTGGCCTTTCAGGAAGCCATGTGTGTGTTCGTGTGTGTTATAAAAGTTTACCATTACTGTTTTCTTACCATGTGAAGTTCATCTCCATTCATATTCTCCTGTCAGTCATCATAAGAGGTAAAGATTAACGCAGCGTCTGCAAGAATCCCCCTTAGTGGAACGATTCATCTAAGGTGCTTATATAGAGGAGCTTCCACAGAGATTATTGTAAGCTTGTGACATTCTGATGAGACGGTATAGTGAGATTTAATGTGTGCCATATGCACAGGATTCAGATCTTAAAACAATTTGGAGAATGTATTATTAGTATTATATTTTGGCATATATGGAATCAAAGATTTCAGTTTTCTACAACTGAATGCTTTTTAATTAGATGATTATTATTATTATTATTATGTAAGGCTACTGAATGATTCTCTTTTTTTTTTTTTTTATGTGTACATGGTACTCAGAGAATACCATAGTATTACCATGGTACATTTTTGTTAGTGGTTGACATTTGCCATGTGCAATGCACACAATTTTCGAATTATGGTCCATATTCTTGTTAACGCTTTATTCAGAAGTAGTTTGCTTGCTCAGCAGCTTCCTGTTTACATATATTCCAGTTATGTATGTATGCATATACACACACACCCACACATATGTATATATGTATATAATTCAGATGTTTGTGGTCAGTAGGATTTTATTTATTTATTTTGAGGGGAAAAAGATATTTTTTCACCAAGGACACATTGGATGGATCAAAAAGACATTTTTAATGTTACATAAGATTTCTATTTCAGATCAATGCTGTTCATTTGAACCTTCTATTCATCAAGAATGCTGAAATGTAGTAGTTTCCACTATATATACTTGAGCAGCAAATCAGTATATCAGAATGGTTTCTGAAGCATCATGTGACACTGAAGACTGGAGTAATGATGCAGGAAATTCAGCTTTACCATCACAGCAATAAATTAAATTATAAAATATATCAAAATAGAGATTATTTCTTTTAACCTGTAATAATATTTCACAGTAGTACTGTTTCTATTGTATTTTTTACCTTTACTTGGTGAGCATAAGAGACAAAAACATTAAAATATATATACCAACCTCAAACTTTGGGTGGTATATATTATGCATATATGACCCAAAAGCCTTAATAATGCATAAATATGCCAGCCGTTTTATTTGTTTTATCTGGTTAAGGCAATCCGATTGACTCCTTTACATGACATACGTGATCAGAATCTGAGCAATTTCCGCTAATAATGACAATTCGGTTCTCGTCTTATTGCCAAACGTTACTGTTATTGAACATTTGACTCGTTATAGGTCGACCTACGTTTTCATCTGAAAATAAAACTCTAGACATATCAGTTTTCAGAAGAGCAAAAGGCTGACAGCATGCGGGTTGTTAAAAACAGTCTAGGCATAGCACAAATATTTCCTTAATCTTAACAAGCTGCTCTTGACCTTTCCGAATAGTTCCCTTCGACTTCTTCAAACTGGTTTCAATATCCTGAGCAGCAATACCACTTCTGTGACTAATGCTGAAGGGGGAAAAACAAACTCAAGTTCAGCTTGGACTTTTCGCAAAGGCCACTCACCGTTACACCATTGGAATGGTTGCATGTAATCTGACTCCAAGCACTGCTGCTGCAAACTCACTGCTCGTCTGGAACAGGCAATGCGGGGGCTGGAGGAGGAGGAGGACACAAGCGAAAGCTTGATTCCAGTTTGACTTATTCCCAACAATTTTCCTGACGTTGTTCTCGTAGGTCAGACGATTCTAAAAAGCAGCTCTTCAAATGAGAGGGTGTGCTGTCTTGATTATACTTCAATCATTCCTCCATTCATCCCACTTTTATGATGTCAGCATCGAAGAACAAAATATTTCAATCACTCTTTAGCTCCGCCGATGTGACTATGCACAAGGTGCTTTGTTACACAGACAAAGGGAGCATAATGTGCCCTTGATATTCTTCTTGTCTTTGAGAACCAGTCCATATGTGGCTGAATGGCACTTCAGCTGTGATCTTCTTTGTGTTGTCATACACGAAAGTTAACAAATTCCTTAATAATAATTCCTGTGTATGGTGGTTTAGCGAGCACTAAACACCCATACGTGCAAAACATACAAGCTGATACAAGACTCCATCTACAGCCTTTGTCTTCCCTCAAACTCTTACTGCGGAAGACTTTGGCATGTCTCTCAGTCGATTTGTCTAGCTCTTCCTCCTTGACGTCGCTCTCGATCCGTCTCGTTTTCTGAGGTATGTTCCTTTATCGAACAGCAAGCAGTTTAGAAATGGAATAGAACAGTATTTTCACCACCATCAAGCCACTGGAGTGTTTATGTGTGCGCCAGTGTGGGGGAGTATTTTTTCTCTGTGTGTTTCTTCCATCAAGAAAGTGGACAAAAAAATGAATAGTCCCTTAGCTCATTCAACAAATATCCGAGCCAAAACGCAAGCAGCTGGGGTTAAAGATGTGTTCTAGTGAGGCCAGCTAGTAATATTCTCCAGAAAGGCTCCTGCGTCTTTCCTGGCCGCACCGTTTCAGTTTGTAAACAGATCTGTGCTCATGTGATCCTGGTTTGCCTCGCAACTCTGTCCTCCAATCCCTCCCTCCCTTCCTGAGCGATTCCCCTCCTCCAATCCTCTGCGCGACTGCGGTCACTGGGTGGCCTCCGCTGCTTCTGTGTCTTGCTCAGAGGGCTGCAACATTTTGAAGGAAGTAAGGTATGGGACTACATCTCTGCCACAATTCTGTGCGTTTAGCACGCGCGCGAACTGAGTTTTGTGGAGAAAATGTTTGACTCGCAAAGAAGAAAGTATTTAGAGCGCACGAAAATCAATTTTGCATTTAAAATCAGTTTTTGGATGTGTGCAGACCTTCTCTTTTGTGAGTGCAACGTTTCACTAGCTTGCTAACCGATGCCCGCCCTCAGTCCTCTCTAAATGCCAACAGCTCACTTGCTCAACACAACCCAGCATTACAATATGCCATAATTCCAGCCAATCAGAGATGTAGGCTGCTAAATTCTGATTGGCTGCCTTGACAACCGCGCACAACATTTCTTGCATTACCTCGACAGCAGAAGAGGAAAAATACAGTGCATGCATAATTATTATGCAAGTTGATATTCTGATAATATTGTTTTCCAAGCACATTTGACCAGTTCCAAAGGACATCTTAATAACAACTATTAATCTTGTATTTAAAGGGGTCATATGATGCTTTTTTAAAGATCATTATTTTGTGTATTTGGTGTAACAGAATATGTTGACATGCTTTAATGTTCAAAAGACACATTATTTTTCAAATACTGTACATTATTGTAGGTCCTCTATGCCCCGCCTCTCTCAAACGCTTCGTTTTCTACAGTCCCTCCTTCCGACAAGCGCAGTCTGCTCTGATTGGCCAGCTGAATAAGACATTTTTCACTTCAGCCTTCAGCCTTCATGAATAATTATATATCAATTATAAATTATTAAATACAAGATTAATAGTAGTTATTAAGATTGATGTCGTTTGGAATTGGTAACATGTGCTTGGAAAAAAATATGATCAGAATATCAACTTGCATAATAATTATGCATGCACTGTATTTTTCCTCTTTTGCTGTCGTGGTAATGCAATAAATTTTGTGAATGGTTGTCAAGGCAGCCAATCAGAATTTAGCAGCCTCGTCTCTGATTGGCTGGAATTATGGCATACTGTAACCCTGTGTTGTGTTGAGCAAGCGAGCCTTTGGCATTTATTTTCGTGCGCTCTAAATACTTTTGTCTTTGCGAAACGAACATTATCTCAACAAAACTCAGATCGCGCGCGTGCAAAATGCACTTTTGTGTGCTCAAAATATGATATTTCACGCGCAGAATTGTGGCAGAGATCTAAGCCTATAGTAAGGCCGCATGCATGCGCGCTGCTGCAGAAAACAGAAGTCGAAGGTGACAGACAAAGCGAGAGTAAAAAAAAATAGTGCAGATTGAATGAGTGAGCGCATTGACACGTATATGCAGGAGATCTGATGCAGATCATGTTGCTGTCTGACCTACTAAAGCACTGACATGATCAGAGCCTGTTTATGTTCATCCACAGAATATAATTGTAGCTTTTAAATGGAGAAAGGGGGGAAAATACAACAGACTCAGGTGACCAAAAGGTGACCAACCCCCAACACTAATGCGGGATTCAGCTATAGAGACAACAGCTGCTGCTTGCCTAACAGCCATGTGCTCTCCGTGTCTCTGTTTGTCACACTCAGCTATCTTGACTTATCGGTGTGGTGTACGAGTTCAGTTTTGTGTCAACCAGATTATTTGCTGGTTATCTAACAAATCACAGGTTACACTTCATTCTGAGAATGCCATTCGCTGTCATGTTTCTTCCAGCTTTGTTATTGTTAACTAAAACTAAAACCATTAAAAATTGTTTTCGGTAATTGAAATGAAGCTGAAATAAAATAAAATATAAATATTAGATGAAAAACATAAGATTAAATGAAAATTAGAAATGTTGCCTTGGCAAATAACTGAAATAACCTAGTTTAAGTTGAAACTAAAACTGAAATACGTATAAAATAATATAATAAAAAATGAATAAAAATGTCAAAAACTGATAAAATGACTAAAACTTTAAATTTAAAATAAAAACTGAAAATAAAAAAATTCTAAAGATTAATAAATATTATAATAGTATATAAAATAACACGGGTTTCTTCAGTGTCCTTGATGTGATTATTAAAATTAATTAAAAAAAATAAATAAATTTGTAACATGTAATAAAATATCTATAATTCATCCATATTTTTTATGGATTTTTAGATGTTTAATCATAATCTAAACTGAGTAAAACAATCATACACAATTTCAATATAGAAATTATTTAGGCCTATATAATTTTTAACTATATATATATATATATATATATATATACACACACATTAATTTGAATTAATTTTATTTTTTTATTTCGGAAAGTCTTTGTACCATCTTTCTTTAAAATAAACTACTTTGTTTGGTAATTAGCTATAAAAGAATGGTCTGACTTTAGGTGTTATTTATTTATTTGCTACATAAAACATCTGCACGAAACAAAAACAGCAGGGCTGCGTTCAGCCCATAGACAAAAACGGTGCAAAACGTTTTTTAAACGGAAACGGTGATGCATTGAACACCCTGTTCTGATGATGCAAGAGTTGCAACTATGGCAGCTGAGAAAAACGCATCTCAAACCCCATTGCACACCGTTTCCAGGAAACATGTCGTTCAAACCGGAAACCGTAGCAAAACGGAGCACACCGGTTTGAGCTTGAACGTGCCCCAGGTCTGAATGAGACGCACTCTCTGACCGCAGGTGGCACTAATGAACAGGGTTGCCAGGTTTTCGCAATAAAACTAGTCCACTCGCATTTCGAGGGGGATTCCCCTGTAAAAATCGCATTCCGGGGGTAAAGTATGGAGAGTCCCCACAAGGATAGCTGACCAGACGTGTGTGTGTGTGTGTGTCTTAGTGGGGCATAATTTTGTCCCTAACAAAGTTTGTGCACTTTGTTACAATGGTTACACTTTGTAACTGCTGTCAGTAAAGAGCATATTTGAAATATGAGATGATGTAAAGTGTGAAGTAAACAAACGAAAGGTCACCGTAAATATTACAACAGAATATTTTTTAATGTGTCATTTCCAATGTATGCAAAAAGTGTGAAAATGCTATTTAATTCTGTCTATTAAGTGTTCATACAATGCTAGATATGAAATTAGCTACAAAAAAAAAGTAGCTAAATTTTAGTAGAACAATTACATCAACTAGAACAGTGGTTCTCAATTCCCATCCTCGTGTACCACTGCTCTGCACATTTTGTATGTTTCTCATCACTTCAGACGTTTGTTCTATTCGACCCTGCGACTGGGCATCACAGGATATTCCACCATGATTCCAATTCGAAGGGAACATACTGTATATGTTCCATTCAAAGGGCATTAAAGTGTGTGAGACATGAATTGAAATTGTATTTATTTACAGAGTAAGGAGCAAAGAACACTGTGTAGGGACCATGTCAATCGGAACACAGTTCACGCATGGAGCTCTCTTCTAACGAGCTGGTTATCTGAATCAGGTGTGTTAAATAAGAGAGACATGCAAAATATGTAGAGCTGTGGTAGCTGGGACTGGAATTGAGAACCACTGAACTAGAGAAAATGAAGAGTGTGTCAAATGTGGTGAGATGTGCTGTATAGTGGCCCCTGGTGGCAAAAAAGTGAGACAGCATTTTATTTCAAATCTGCATAAATTCTTGTGCTTTATTCATCATCTGCTCACATTAATTTACGACTTTTACTGACAGATATATTTTGCACTCTAAAAAGTGCCACATCTTTAATAGAGCAAATAATGTAAAGATCAAACTATAATTATAATTCATTGCTTTGGTTATTTAATGCGATACGTAATATAACTGGAAAGACCTTATGTATTTACCTTAATGTATTTTGATGGTTAAAACAACATACATTAGAAAAGTAATATAGTTGAATTTCTTGTCAGCCGTGGCATCTATATAACTCAGACCTTGCTATAATACACTGCCCATGCCTTCTTTTGAGTATTACTGGGAGAAGAGACACAACCGTTCATTAATCCATTTTGGCTTGTGCTAGCATTGCTATGTTTATTCGTAAAACCATTTTGTTCAATGCTAAAGCTAGCATTGTCATATTCCTTCCCCAATTCGCTTTGGCCAATATCCAGGCCAGGATTCAAATAACCGTGTTTGAAGCCATTTTGGCCCTCATTAAGGTCAGTTTTATCACTGACATTTCCATCTTGACTTTTGTTAGCATTCATGCTACAATCGCCATTTTGTCCAGTGCTAGCATCGCCAGGCTTTCTCAGAGTCAGTGGAGGTTTACACGTGTGCCAGTCCCACAGCACCTTGTTCATGGTGTCCAGGCGACGAACGCCCATCAGTTTGTCTTCTTCTGTAGCAGGTTTATCATCCTCATCATCGCTATCATCTCCATGTAAATTATCATGGAAGCTTTGAATCTCACCGCTAATACCTTCAAAGTATTGCTTGATGCAGATCTTGGCGAAACCTTTGGCATGTTCTGTGCAAGTCTCATCAAACACCTTGCGCTCCGTGTCTACGTAGTGGGACCAGTATTTGGTTTTGAGAAAGGCGGCCTGAGTGAAGCAGGGACGAATGGCTCTGATCAGAAATGCAGCGATTGTGATTATCAACAAGAACAACCATCCAAAAGCCTGGAACATTTAGAATACAGACAAACAAATATGTATTAGTGACATTAATATGAGCTTATAGCTTAACTTGTGATATTTGATAGTACAGTACATAGTACAGTAAGAAGTCCAAATCTTCAAGTTTGTTAGTCTGTCTACAGTTTCTTGGCTTTTATCGCCAACGTTTTCAGCAGCCTTGGTTTTAGAAGTATTTTCTTATTAATTGTGTCCACAATGATACAGATATATATTTTCCCCCATCACTTCTGTGTTAACGTCATCTTCTCTGACTGGTGAATCTATGCATTTACATTTTAGTATCAATGTGAGACTACTATAGTTTTCTTTTATTAATATTTTGAATTAGCTTCTATTTTTAGTTTTCTATTTAAATGTAAAGTTTTAGTTATTTTGTTGTATGTTTTTGTCATTTATATTTGTTTTATTTTATGTCTATAATTTATTCATTTTTATTTCAGTTTTAGTTATTTTTTAGTTAGTTTAGTTATTTTTTATAATCTAAATGAAAATGAGAAATGTTGCCTTGGCAACTAGATAAAATTGAAGTATATTTTTAATATTTTAT
>NW_015539833.1:1184470-1187187 GCF_001515605.1 Sinocyclocheilus anshuiensis | reverse complement strand
AAGAGATTGTAACACTCCAAAGAGAAAGGAAAAATTGAAATCGCATCATATGACCCCTTTAAATTTACACGTTTTTTTACACTTGTAAATATACACTTTTTCACATTTCACATAGACAAATTAATTATTTTTACTTCTAGAACCAAACTGTTGTGATTTATGAGTACTTTTTGAGTTCAGACAGCATGTAAAATGCAATTTTGTTTAATGGAGTCCTGCTACTATTTTGAATTCATATCAAGCAGTGGCAAATACTGCAGTAAGCAGATCTTTTTACCTGTGAAATACAGCATATGTATCTGGTGGCGGCCTCTCTCGATAGGATGTGCTGGCCATCATATATATGCTTGCATGGTATTTTGGCCAGTGTTCGTAAGAGGTCCTCTTGAGACAGGCCGTGTCCACTTACATTCTTGCCAAATTCGGACATATCCAGGTCCATACTGTAGGCACACAGGAAGCTTTTACCATCCATTAGAGTCACTGAGATCCAAACGGCTGGTGCGATGAGCGACCGCTGGGATATGGACACACACATGTAGCGCATGACCGCAGGGTCCTTCCTCCGCTGTCCCACTGGCCGTTTCCACTCCTCCGCCAGCATCGAGACATTGTTGTTTAGTACAAAACCCAAAAGGAAGAACCATATAGGTGGAATAACTAGCATACTGATCCCATACGAGTAGTTGTATTCAGGGATACAGGGACAGTTGAATTCAAAAGACGTGTAGAGCTGAGCGCTCGCCAGGGCCATGACGCCACAAATACCATTCATAAAAGACTCTTGGTTGGACTGGAGAATCTGGGCCATCATACGGAACTTATCCATGTTGATATGTTGGTTGGCCTATCCTGATATTAGCCTATATGAGAAGAAACTGTTACTTAAGGGTCAATATTGATATTTTACATACAGATAAAATATCTTTTACATACAGAATGTCTTTCATAAAAGTTTTCAACACTCTTTAACACTAGTTAACATGAACTAGCAATGAACAACACATTTAAAGAATTTATACATCTTAGTTCAAAATTAACTAAGGTTATAAAGGTCAAAAGTTGTATCTGTTAACATTAGTTAATGCACTGTTAGCTAACATGAGCGTGATTGTTTTTTAACTAACATTATTAGGTTAATAAATGCTGTAAATATACATTGCTCACTGTTAGTTCATGATAGTTACTGCATTAACTAATGTTAACAAATGAGACCTTATTGTAAAGTGTTACCAAAATGTGTGTTTGCAGTGACTTTTAGACAACTACTAAAACAAATTTGCACTGATTCATGCACTGATGAATTATACATAATTAGACCCATTGGGTCACAACACAGTTCACTAACTACGCTCCAGCTACGTACAGCAAAACGCTCAAAAGACAAATCTGTCTACTTACAGAATTTTGCAATGTGTTCCCAAATATTCATCCACCTGTCGAAGCAAAGGATTTGTTACCTGTTTCAGCCCTCATACTATCTCTCTCTGACACACAAAACAACATACACACCTTCTTCCACGTGATGCAAAAGATTCTCAGCTCTTAGGTGGAAATGTGAATCGGTTGAATCTTCCGTCTGTTTGTAATTTTGTCCTTGCAAACATCAAGATTTCAGTTTCAATGCACAAATACATCTTTGTATTTTATCATAGTATATATAGTAGATTGCATGTATTTACATAACTGGTGATACCATGGTAACAGGCAGAGCACATGCAAAGGTATTGCCTCTCCCTATTCAAATGTAATCTTCTGTGGGATTCCAGGTACTGTCGGTGGAAAACTTTTGAATCATTTAAAATTATGATTAACTCAACCATATGTCCTTGAAAAAAATCTTAAAACTCACTGCTAGCAATACAGTATGTATGTAGGCCTACTAGCTAGTCTGTACGCAGTACGTACAATGTAGCAGAATATATGCATCCCAATGCTAATGAAATATGGCAAACAAAATACATTTTGAAGGTAAAGTCAAGACATAGAGATTTGTGCAAATTAAATAACAATTCTACTTTTTCTAAAGGTGAATGGTGCTAAACCATGTCAAAGTCGTGACCACAATGCCAGTGTGTTGTAGTTTGCCAGGGTGCTGTAAGTTTGATCTGAGAGTCCATTAAAGAGTTGATACCTCTTTAACTCTGACTTGACAAAGGCTGTGTTCATTACCTTGATTACCAAACTACAACACATCCCAGAAAATATTATTAGTGGGATTTTGATTCACCTGAGTGATTCAAATCAGTTCACCAAAAAGGTTCGCTCGTTCACATTTGATCACCACTTCATCTTTATACCTGTAGGTGGCAACAGTGAGTCTGCTGGAATATCATGAGTCTTTAAATGATTTACTCGCGATTCATTCATAAACAGTGCAACACCATAACAGCATTAAATTAAACCCCATTTTTTTAAAAGCTTGACAGCTAAAGGATCATAATTATTTGAGTGATCAAAGTGAAATATAAAGTCAATTCTAAAAGTTCTGGAATTAATACACTGAACAAAATTATAAACGCAACACTTTTGTTTTTGCCCCCATTTTTCATGAGCTGAACTCAAAGATCTAAGACTTTTTCTATGTACACAAAAGGCCTATTTCTCTCAAATATTGTTCACAAATCTGTCTAAATCTGTGTTAGTGAGCACTTCTCCTTTGCCGAGATAATCCATCCACCTCACAGGTGTGGCATATCAAGATGCTGATTAGACAG
>NW_015539833.1:1164775-1183045 GCF_001515605.1 Sinocyclocheilus anshuiensis | reverse complement strand
GGGAACATTTCAGTTGCGTTGCTGTCTATGCAGGGTCAGACAGCTCTCAGATTCCATCAAAAATATCTTAATTTAAGGTCTTACGGGTTTGAAACGACATGAGGGTGAATAATTAATGACAGCATTTTCATTTTGTAATCTATCCCTTTAATATCAAGCAGTGGCAAATAATACAGTAAGCAGATCATCTTACCTGTGAAATACAGCGTATGTATCTGGTGGCGGCCTCTCTCGATAGGATGTGCTGGCCATCATATATATGCTTGCATGGTATTTTGGCCAGTGTTCGTAAGAGGTCCTCTTGAGACAGTCCGTGTCCACTTACATTCTTGCCAAATTCGGACATATCCAGGTCCATACTGTAGGCACACAGGAAGCTTTTACCATCCATTAGAGTCACTGAGATCCAAACGGCTGGCGCGATGAGCGATCGCTGGGATATGGACACACACATGTAGCGCATGACCGCACTCCGCTGTCCCCGCTGTCCCACTGGCCGTTTCCACTCCTCCGCCAGCATCGAGACATTGTTGTTTAGTACAAGGAAGAACTGGCCGTTTCCACTCCTCCGCCAGCATCGAGACATTGTTGTTTAGTACAAAACCCAAAAGGAAGAACCATATAGGTGGAATAACTAGCATACTGATCCCATACGAGTAGTTGTATTCAGGGATACAGGGACAGTTGAATTCAAAAGACGTGTAGAGCTGAGCGCTCGCCAGGGCCATGACGCCACAAATACCATTCATAAAAGACTCTTGGTTGGACTGGAGAATCTGGGCCATCATACGGAACTTATCCATGTTGATATGTTGGTTGGCCTATCCTGATATTAGCCTATATGAGAAGAAACTGTTACTTAAGGGTCAATATTGATATTTTACATACAGATAAAATATCTTTTACATACAGAATGTCTTTCATAAAAGTTTTCAACACTCTTTAACACTAGTTAACATGAACTAGCGATGAACAATACATTTAAAGAATTTATTCATCTTAGTTCAAAATTTACTAAGGTTATAAAGGTCAAAAGTTGTATCTGTTAACATTAGTTAATGCACTGTTAGCTAACATGAGCGTGATTGTTTTTTAACTAACATTATTAGGTTAATAAATGCTGTAAATATACATTGCTCACTGTTAGTTCATGATAGTTACTGCATTAACTAATGTTAACAAATGAGACCTTATTGTAAAGTGTTACCAAAATGTGTGTTTGCAGTGACTTTTAGACAACTACTAAAACAAATTTGCACTGATTCATGCACTGATGAATTATACATAATTAGACCCATTGGGTCACAACACAGTTCACTAACTACGCTCCAGCTACGTACAGCAAAACGCTCAAAAGACAAATCTGTCTACTTACAGAATTTTGCAATGTGTTCCCAAATATTCATCCACCTGTCGAAGCAAAGGATTTGTTACCTGTTTCAGCCCTCATACTATCTCTCTCTGACACACAAAACAACATACACACACACCTTCTTCCACGTGATGCAAAAGATTCTCAGCTCTTAGGTGGAAATGTGAATCGGTTGAATCTTCCGTCTGTTTGTAATTTTGTCCTTGCAAACATCAAGATTTCAGTTTCAATGCACAAATACATCTTTGTATTTTATCATAGTATATATAGTAGATTGCATGTATTTACATAACTGGTGATACCATGGTAACAGGCAGAGCACATGCAAAGGTATTGCCTCTCCCTATTCAAATTTAATCTTCTGTGGGATTCCAGGTACTGTCGGTGGAAAACTTTTGAATCATTTAAAATTATGATTAACTCAACCATATGTCCTTGAAAAAAATCTTAAAACTCACTGCTAGCAATACAGTATGTATGTAGGCCTACTAGCTAGTCTGTACGCAGTACGTACAATGTAGCAGAATATATGCATCCCAATGCTAATGAAATATGGCAAACAAAATACATTTTGAAGGTAAAGTCAAGACATAGAGATTTGTGCAAATTAAATAACAATTCTACTTTTTCTAAGGAAAGGTGAATGGTGCTAAACCATGTCAAAGTCGTGACCACAATGCCAGTGTGTTGTAGTTTGCCAGGGTGCTGTAAGTTTGATCTGAGAGTCCATTAAAGAGTTGATACCTCTTTAACTCTGACTTGACAAAGGCTGTGTTCATTACCTTGATTACCAAACTACAACACATCCCAGAAAATATTATTAGTGGGATTTTGATTCACCTGAGTGATTCAAATCAGTTCACCAAAAAGGTTCGCTCGTTCACATTTGATCACCACTTCATCTTTATACCTGTAGGTGGCGACAGTGAGTCTGCTGGAATATCATGAGTCTTTAAATGATTTACTCGCGATTCATTCATAAACAGTGCAACACCATAACAGCATTAAATTAAACCCCATTTTTTTAAAAGCTTGACAGCTAAAGGATCATAATTATTTGAGTGATCAAAGTGAAATATAAAGTCAATTCTAAAAGTTCTGGAATTAATACACTGAACAAAATTATAAACGCAACACTTTTGTTAACATTCAATTCATGGGCAACAGCTCTGGTGGACACTCCTGCAGTCAGCATGCCAATTGCACGCTCCCTCAAAACTTGCAACATCTGTGGCATTGTGCTGTGTGATAAAACTGCACATTTTAGAGTGACCTTTTATTGTGGCCAGCCTAAGGCACACCTGTGCAATAATCATGCTGTCTAATCAGCATCTTGATATGCCACACCTGTGAGGCAAAGAAGACTTGCTCACCAACACAGATTTAGACAGATTTGTGAACAATATTTGAGAGAAATCGACCTTTTGTGTACATAGAAAAAGTCAGAAATAGAGTTCAGCTCATGAAAAATGGGGGCAAAAACAAAAGTGTTGCGTTTATAATTTTGTTCAGTGTAGCTTAAAAAGCACCACTAATAATAGGCTACATACAAAAAAGGTTAATTTTGACTACGGAATGATTCACATTTTATTTTATGGTCCATACACAGCAACTGGACAAACCTGCATATATCATTGCATGTGTCACTGGTGTACTATTTTAAAAAAAGAGGAAGGGTTGTACGACAGCACAGTGTTCAGGAAGTGTGCTGTCAAACTCAAAACTCTGACAGGGTACATCCTGTGTGAGAAACAAAAAACCAAACTGAGCTCTGCAAGAAACATTTTCAGCCAATTTATACTTTCGGCTTTTCTGTGCCTAAAGTTCGGGTTCTGAAAGGTAAGTTATTTAATCATATATATAAAATATCCATTAAGCAATATTGGATAACGTAAATGAAATATTTCAGAATGACGGACACAAGTGCTACCAGAACATTAACGCAGTAATATATTATTTCAAAAGCAATTCAATACTCAAACAGTTAACTCTTTATTGCTAATGATGCGGGTTATAGATTTTCTAATATTTTAATACAGAAAATACAGCTTTGTGAGCAGGAAGTAACTTTTTTTCACTCACAGGATGGAGGACACATTACTAAACGTGTTTGTCGTGGTTGTCAGTCTGCTCCTCTCAAAGGACCACAATGTCTTTCACAACCAAGATGACAACATCATGGTGAGCATGCAAGACCATGAGCACTTTGTCATAGAGGAGGGGGCAAAGCTAGAACAAGGGGAGCATGATGTTGCCATGGAGCTGCCACAATCAAATCAGGAAGAGTCACAAAGTCTTCGCAGGGTGCCGAAAGGAGAGGGGGACACGTCAGATGTTCAACAAATTACGCCAAATGTCAAGACCACAGTGCTGCACGAGGAGCAAATGTCCCCAGTGGGAGAGCAAAATGACTTCCGCCAAAAGGCATTTGCACCAGATGACCAGGAAATATTGGATATTGACACAGACAAACGGACATTGCATATGCCAAAGGAAGGCCTAACACATGAGCACGTCAACATGGACCAGTCAGGACCCACTGTGGACCAGAATGTCTCTCAGGGGGATGTGGCACAGCCGGAAAAGCCACAAGCTGACCACACTGACATCCATCATGAACATCAAGCTGATCAGCGATTACTCATCGACCAAAAAATAGCAACTTCAAGTCAAAGGTTGACAATGATAACTCAAGGGAAACAATCTAGTGACCAAGAGGACACCTACAGTTGGTACCTTTGGAAGACACTCTCCTTGATTTCATTTTATCGTATTTTAAAAAAGTTCCTCAGAAAGGGTTCCAAGTCACAAAGGAAGACACCAAGATGCTTGAACGTCTCCAAGGTTTCTGATCTTGATTCCAAGACCTTAACTAGCTTCCATAACCAGTGTGTCCTGGTTCCACCCAGTCACAGTTGGCAAACTTGTGAGTTCGTGGAGGGTTTTGTGAACGACCTGCTTGAAGCTGTGAGGGCTAAAGGTTCAGACATGGAGATTGAGGACTTTGTTGGCGTTGGCAGCTTATACGAGCAATGGGCTTCAAGAAAGAGCGTCGTGTGTGACATCCATGTACCCATCATCCCTCCAAAGCCTTATAGCTTCGAGTTTGAGCTTTTGAAAGAAAGTAGAGGTTCTTCAACCATCCAATACTGTTGCAGAGTCAAGATGACCAAAGGCAATGCCAGTTTAGCCATCTGTCCTTGCAGCAATTCCAACCTAGATGATGACGATACCTTGTGTCTTATACATCCAGATAAAAAAAATAACGTGACTGAAAGCAACATAAATTACCTTCTATGCCAAGAGAACAGCTCATATCTTGCTAAAACACATGTTGTGAAGTGGTTTAAGACAGCTATTTGGAAAGCATGGGATGAGATCAGCCACAAGTATGAGTTTGAGCTAATATTCCAGAATAGGGAAAACCCTGGAAGTCTCAGAGTTCGGTTCAGGTCAGGTAGGGTCATTCTGTTTAAACTCACACCTGTAGTCAGATTTAAAGACTCTGAGGTACATCTGACCCCGTATCTTCCCTCCGCCATTTTTTCTGACATCCATTGGCCTGTATGTTTTACACGTTACGAAAATGCCCTTCTTCAACGCATAACCAATTCACTTCCAAACAACACATGCCATATTCATTGTCTACAAATACTTTCATTCCTACACAAACACCAAACTGGCCTGACTGGACCATGTGGGCTAACAAGCTTCCACTTGAAGAACGCACTGTTACATCTTCTGGTCAACAAACCCTCATCTTGGGACCCTGAGCAGATGGCTTGCAGGCTTAATGATCTGCTGACTTTCTTACAGCAAAAAGTCAAAGCTAAATCACTTAACCACGCTCTGGTTGGGAACAGTCTCATTCCTAGTGAGATTGGAATTCCAGAAGAGTTCAGAGTGGGAAAACCGGTTAACTTGTTTCTGCCATTGTCAAATGAAGAGTTGTACTTAAAAACAAATAGACACTTACTGGAGATGATTAGAAATATGCCAGTGTTGATGTATGAATATGGATCAATGAGAAACATTCTATAAAAAAAAAATAAAAAAAACTTAATTTTATGAGATGCTGTGCCAGAAATGTGTAGATGTACTTTTGATCAGCTGTTCACTTACATTTCATAATGCATTCACTCCATGGGTGACAAATGTAAAAAGACAAAATAATTTGTAACTTCAGTTTATCACATTAACATCACAAGGCATAACCACAAAATTGGCACTTTAGAGTCCTTAAGACATCTGCTATCTGTAAAAAACAAACATCCTCCTAGTAACCATCTGATTCCCAGAACAACTCAAAGTCATCATGGCCAGATAAAGAAAATGCAGGCATGGACTCTGGTGAAAGAGGTGATGAGGTTTCTGGGCGCATCTTCAAGTCCCAAGAATCACTGGTGATCATTTTCTTATCTGATAGAAACACAAACTTGGTCAGCAAGGAAGAAATTTGGGTAAATAAAACAATTTCATTTAGGAAATGAATCCATTTGTACAGACCAGATGGTAGTTGAGAAGTGGGACATGTAGATGAACAACAGTCACAGACAGTGGCATCGCCATATAGCTCAGTCCACCTAAAGCACACAAACATCTACAATTACTATACTCTCAGACTGTGATAGATGAATTGAACAAAAAAAAAAAATCACTTGCAAACAGTTTAATAGAATATGCAAAGGGGATATAACCATTAGAGCAGAAATGTTGCACATTTTGAGAGTACATTTCTGATCCTTATGTGCTTAACTCACGTCTTGGTTTTTGCATTGTACGTGCAAGACTTGGCAGTTGGTGTAGGAGTCTGTGGTCCAAAGTCCAACTCACAATGCATAAACATAGTCTACAAAGGGAAGAGAGGAGTTTTTAAAAGAAGTCAAACAAACCAGGAATTCATTAAGATGTTTCATGTTTTTACCTTTTTGGACTGTGGCAGAGAAATCATGTTTTTAAACAGAAAAGCTGCAACACAAAGCCTCACAGTCATCTTGTTAACACTAGTGTGGAACTTTGTCAGAACACTGTTCTTGCTGTCCACCAGGCATCTACACAGATGATGATAAAAATTATGGTCATTTCTTCTCCATTGTGATGCAGTCTTATAAAAGAAGTCAAACAAACCAGGAATTCATTAAGATGTTTCATGTTTTTACCTTTTTGGACTGTGGCAGAGAAATCATGTTTTTAAACAGAAAAGCTGCAACACAAAGCCTCACAGTCATCTTGTTAACACTAGTGTGGAACTTTGTCAGAACACTGTTCTTGCTGTCCACCAGGCATCTACACAGATGATAATAAAAATTATGGTCATTTCTTCTCCATTGTGATGCAGTCTTATTGTATAATGAGAAGGGGGTAAAGGAAGGATTTGATTTATCCATCTGTAACTTTTTGGATCGTCGTCACTTGCTAATTTTGGGGGTGGGGGGGATTGTTAATGTTTTTCAATTTTTAAAAAGATTAGGGGCCAAATTAACTTTTGTAATCCAGTGAATGGATCACTTATAATAAACACTGCAAAAAAAAAACAAAAAAAGTAAAAATTAATTTCATGTGGTCATGATTTAATGTGGACTTTAATACAGTGACCCAAGTAAATCTAAGCTACAGTCAAACTTAACCCAATGACACTTAAATTGTGGAAACAGCAATACAAGTTGATTTCTTTAATAAATCAGCATGAAAGGATCATATTTACCCATAATTCTCCACCACAGAATATTTCTCCATCGACTGAGGGTTTGGACTGGAACTGACAAAACAACTGTTCAGGTACAGCCGTTTGTTTGCATCACTGGGGCCTTTGGCTTCAAAGCATATGGGTTTGCCAAGGACAAAACTCTGGCCATCAACAAGCAAGCTCCAAGATGCTGAAACCACAAACTACAAATCAAATCAGTTTACACTTAAAAATAATATATTCAGTTCACTATAAATTAATCTCAATCAACTGAATTTGTGGCATAATGCAGATCACCACAAAACATAAATTTGCCCAGTCCCTCAAACAAATGAGGATGAAAATGAGGCCAATCTTGGAGAACTTAAAAACAGAAACGTGGAGCTTATAATTTTATTAAAAACCACTCAAACTATGCATTTGTGTTATAAATGAAACTAAATAAGTTAATAAATAACAATATACCATCCATTGCCGTAACCGAGAACCCTGCTTCAGTTTGTAGGGCCCTGTAAATGGTTCCACCTGCTATCTTGGGTATGAATCCAACCTGATAAGAGCGATGGAACCTTCAAAAAAAAAAAAAAAATAAGCTAATGAAACTTGAATTTAGCATTTAGCGTTTCAAATCATGCCACAGAAATGAAAAACCACTTTACTTTGTGTAGCTACAACGAATAGGCATTGAAAACGGCAGGTCCCTCACAATCAACCCAGTGACAGCTGGTGTATAGTGGAGTGTGTTCATGTAAGTCACTCGATTGGCATCCTCCTGAAATTAAACATGTCACCAAAAGGCCACGTACACACTGTAAAGATTCAGGAGTGACACCGCATTGAACCATGTAGCCTACGGGAGTGAATCCCCTAATCAATGTCTTCAGGATCATTAGAAAATCACAGGTAGGTTAATTTGATCAGGGTTGGAGCTAAACTCTGCAGCGCATTGGCCCTCCAGGGCAAGATTTGAGGAACCCTGCCCTAGATTATCGTTCAGTGCGTGTAAACGCAACTCGCTCTCGAACTGACACCATGGTAATCACGCTGGTATCCGCTATTTCTGACATAAGTAAGGTTACAGCAACCATAGACTCGTTGTGTTCTGCAATGTTAACCAAACTACCGTCTAAAGAGGAGTCTTGTTCACATCTCTGATGCGAATTTAAAGCTGCAGTCCATAAGTTTTTCCTCTTTGTCACCATCTGTTTGAATGCCTGCAATTGCAGCTACTTGCGGAATTATCTTCCTTGCGTGGGTTGTGCACCAGCACGGCTCAAGCGCCGGATGAATCTAATGTGTGGCCGTCAGTCTGCAGATACTGCACTTTGTATTCACAGATTAGTACATCTTGAAAGTATGACCCAAACAAGAGTTTTCACTGGAGAATGTCATCTGAACAGTTAAGTAACAACTGCCACTTTTGTTGTAATCAACTGAGGAAAAAAGCATTACAATAAATTGCGCTATCAATGGTGATTAAATCTAACAATCAGTTAGCTCATATCACATCAAACCGTGCCAATTATTATTATTTTTATACTTTGTTTTCGGATTGTTGACGTTAATAACATCAGCATTGCGTGAGTGCGTGTATTTAGTGTGTATTAGCCTTACCTGTAGATTTCAATTTTTTGATTACGGGTGAACCTCCAGTCACTGATGATTGTCGTTTCGACCTTTCTGGATTACAATCAGAGGCGTTATGCCCATTCAAAGTGAGGGGGCATGTGCCTCTGTACAGCGCTGCATTATATATAACCAATCACACACGATTCTGTTGAGCTTATGAATGCAATTACCAATCAGAAGTGGTCAGACGAGTCATCGCTGAAACGCGGTGTTTTGTTCACTTGCTCGCTGACTGAATTATAAACAAAGTGCAGATGTGCGTACGAATGCAAGGAAGATATTCATTTCACAGTGTAAACAGCTTCAGTGATTTAAATGGGAGTTTTTGAGATTGTCTGAACTCTGGCTAGACTGAAGTGAAAATGTTCTTTGATAAATGTAAATTCTTTACTCTCTGTAAAATGTAAAAGTTAGTAACTAACAATATTATTAAAATTCACAATTAATACAAAGTCAGTCGTATTAAAAATATTTTACGGCCTGACACCCATATCTGGTACTTAAGAAGCCGGGTTTTTTTATGTGCAGTTAATAGATTACACTATTACTCTACTTTGCCCCTCACCCATTATAGATCAAATAATCTAGTGTAAAACGCATTTACTTACACATGTTTGAGAATCCAGATATTTCCTTATGTAGTTAAACACGTTTGGAAATATTTAGAATAAAAAAAATAAAAAAAAAAGCCTAGCAGTTATATTGTGGCTACTGTGTCACTTGACAAGCATGACGAGCGCCCCCCCTACCCCCACTCGTGCCCCCTCAAATCATGAGTGCATGACGCCCCTGATTACAACCCACCATTTATTCCAGCTGCTGTGAGAAAAAGCTAAACGATCGGTCACCTGCAGCACCCTCACGTGCGATATAGCATACTAGCCGGGACAACTTCTTTGTTTACAGACGTGACGTAATGACGCTGCACCATGGTCGAATTTCCCGGAAAACCTACCCATAGCACTCAAATTTGAAAACTTTATTACAAGCTTACCGTTGTGAATCGGGCTAAAGTAAGGCGATAGTTTTGAACACTGGCTGGTTAAGTACCTGCTCAAATGGATGTTGGATAATTAAAAAAAATAAAAAATAAAAATAAAAAAAAAAGTTACGGACTGCACCTTTAAATACGTCATTAACAGCGGTTCGGTTGTAGAAGGCGGCTGTCAATCCCCTAAATTACTGAACTGTGTACACAACAGGATTAAGCACTTGAAAGTGAATTGATAGCCTAATTTAGCTACAGTGTGTACGTCGCCATATAGTCGCCCACCTCTCGTTTTACGCCACATTCTTTCAGAGAGTACAGAAGATAATAGTGAGTGGCCGTGGCTTTATTGACAGCACACGTTCCCAGTTTCAAATGCGTCCACGCGCCTGGACTGGTACAAAACCTCTTCAGGACTCTCACGTACATCCGGTCCAGGTAACACAACACCTCCACAATCTTCGGCGCACCGGAGACCGGAGTACCGGATATCGCGGTAGGTGCTGCGGGAAGAAGTATTGACTTGACCAGCGGAGGCATCGGTTTACCGCCCTTTTCAGGGGTGAAATGCTCTTTGTAGAGTTCATCCGCTGGAATTCGTACCGACGCCGGTAGTTTTAGCGGAGGGTTCGTGTTTAAGAGCCTTTTGGTTTTTGGCATAAACAAATCGCTGTCATAATCATCTACGCTTAATGTTAAACTTTCCATCGAGTCCCATTCTGCCTCTGGATCAATGTCATCAGCTTCAAAAGAGAATGAGTTCACTAAATGATTAGTGTTGAGAAAAACAAGCAGAAGCCAGTTCAGCCACATCCTCTGAAAGTTCCTACTACCGTTTCTGTGCTTCATTACTTTCTGAGGCTGTCCATCCATCTCAATGTGGTTAAAGCGCTGGGAGGACATTTGTAGTAACAGTGTGACAAGAAACACCTGCTGATAATTGGCTCAAACCTGTGAACCAAACAGAGTGAAGGAGCGCCACTTGAAAACAGGTCAAGTTTGACGTCTTCTGGATAAAAACTGGTATTGCATGTAGCATAAAAACACCTGCTTTTCATCTCTTTATCAATTCTGAAAAAATTGGTTGAGTTTGAATTTTGTCTCATCTCTCTGCTTCATATAAAATCAAAATAATGACTTGGTACAAACACTTTTTCCAGTTCTGTTGCCTTTTTTGTTCCATGTCTTATATGATAAATATAATTTAAAAGATAGATAATATGAGAAGTATTTAGGAGAATGTCTTTTTATTTAAACACCGAATAACAGGACAAATATTAAGGTTATGAGATGACATACCAAAATATATATTTTATAATATAGTGATAAAAGTGCCAAATAACAAAGTAGTGCAAAAAATAGAATATAGCTCTCTTATTGTTTTTATTTACAAATATTTACTATAATAACTATATAAATCTACATAAATAATGTGACAACATTAATCAAAATGTTTTGCTCCCAACGAGAGCGATCTGTGTTGCACCTATATGGCAAATCTGTGACTGCATAGCCTATATTTTGGGGTTGGGAACCTCAAGGGAAGTTCACCCTCGTCCAAAAACCTCACAAAAGCTGATTGCATGCATTAGCTTGTCACGAAGTGTGTTGATATCGCTGTATTTGGGAAGAATGAATTTGCCGAAACAGGTCTGGGCCTCTGGCAGTCGGTCTTCTGCATCAGGACAGTCTGACTGTGAAATCTTCAGAGAGCGCTTTGAGAAACCTTCCACAGGGACACGGTCCGTTCCATACATGAAAACTAGAGAAAAATAAATAATGTGAGGCAATAATTGTGATATTCCCTAAATGTGCATGTGACGTAGATGCATCAAGACATTCATAAGTTCAAGACAACACTTACTCAGAAATTTCCTCTTGTTCTCCTCAGTGAACTCAAAGAAAACAGTCCAGAAGTTCTTGATGAGCTGATCAGAGGCAGAACACTTTTCATAGGACGCACACTGAAGATGAAGCAGAAAAACTCAGGTACTGTAAAATATTTAAAATGTTCTTGTTGCAAATTGGCAAGTTTCTCGAACACTTTTACCTGCTGAAGCTCCTTCCACTCGTATTTAGGGGAGCCGTGGAGAAGCTCCTGGAGTTCCTCGGGGTGGAACATGCGCCAGAAATCGAGCGGGCAGCCCTTAAAGAAACCTCTTGAAAAATGCTCGAACTGATTCTTCACTGACTTCCCAAATCCAAATACTTCTGTCTGCAAAAAAAAAACAGTGTTCTTACTTTGCAATAAAAGATAAAGAAATCTACTGTAGCACTGCAAAACAGGGAACATCTACAGCACTTATAGGCTAAATTCCTTGTTTTATGTTGTCTTTTCATGTAATATCCGTTCAGAAGTAATGGATAATTCATTGAAGTATATTACAGTTTTCCTCAGTCGCTTTAGTACATTTTTTAAATTTTTGATTCCTAATATCTGCAAACCAGTAAATGCATTTCTCAAAACAATTCATACAAACAGAACCACACAATGGATTACTCCACCTGTAACTTGCTCAAAATCCATCAAGATAATCTCTCAAAAGTAAGTATTTATGTCAATGAACATATCAGTGCCATCAGAATGACAAGTCCTTGTGTCACTGATCACGAACAAGATAGTCAAAATGCTTAGCCATGTTATCACTATAACAGTGTACTCTGTCAGTATTTCCTGATGTGAACTATGGCTACGGTTTTGATGACATAGATTGAAAATACACTTTTCCTGTATGATATAACAATAGTACAAATGTACACATAACTGTTTGTGGGATCTATCTATATATATATATATATATATATATGCATGTGTGTATCTGTATAAAGTATATTTACTATATAATGTAAAATGCAAGTGGACTACAGTAATATGGAGCATTACAGTAAGTATACAGTATTACAGTACAGTGCACATAGTTTGATTACATTACATACCTCTACTACTGTGTACAAATGTTTGAATGATTGAGGACACGGTTGTTCTCCCAATATTCGGCTGCATCTTTTAACCTGCCTCAGCAATTGTGAGGTTATGACTGAGATCAAGGTCCACTATAGTGGCCCTTTTTTTCATCGGAAACGTGGCTACATCCTCGGCCTCTTCTCCTCCTTTCTCTGCCTCCCTACCCTTTCACCTACCCTTTTAGAGAACTGGTTGATCACTGGTTGATCTAACGTCTTACACTCCCCGTCATTAGTAAAATTTAAGATTCACTGGCACATTTTCACATTTTTTCTAAGTGCCAGTCTACTGGAAAATATGATTGACAGATTATGACAACTAGCTCAACCATTTTGCATTGACTGGCTTAAGCAATGAACTATTGCCTAGATGTTTTGGGGGGTAAGACTATTCAACAGAGAACTAGTATAATATATTTTGATCAACATGATATAAGCAACTGATAATGTAGTAAACAGCAGACGATTGTATATAATCAATCGCATGAATGTACAAAAGTATTCACAATTTGTTCAAAAGAATGAGAAATTGCTTTTATGATGTGCACAAGTGACTAGATGATGTGGAGGTTGAACAAGTAATTTTGAGGAATTGAATTCTGATCTGAAAAATGTACCAAAGCGACTGAAAAACTATAGCATCACAAGGACATATAGAAAAAGGAACGTTTTATCAAGACAAGCTTGATTGAAAGAGTCAAAGATATTAACCCCCGGTTTCACAGTCAAGGCTTAAGCCTAGTCCCAGACTAAAGTGTAAATCTGAGCTATTTTAACATAAAGAAACTCGCACTGACTGATCTTGAAATATATCAGTGCCTTTGTTTTGTCTCGAGATGCACACAAGTAATGTTTTTTCTAAGGCATGTTAATAAAAATTACTTAAATGTCGTAACTGAACTATGGCCTAATCTTGGCTTAGTCTAAGCCCTGTCTGTGAAACCGGGCCTAAGAGTTTGAAGAGTTGAGATAGGCAGAGGCAGACAGACAGACAGATAGATAGATAGATAGATAGATAGATAGATAGATAGATAGATAGATAGATAGATAGCCAATTACACAAGAAGAGCAAACAGTTTCTACCTATTAGATTTGGTCACTGGAATTTGATTTCCATTTGGAATGAGCTCTTGCCCTTTGACCTGAAAGAGGTAAATAACAGCACAAATGTAAGTTTTAAAATAACAGCTTTGTACACTGATACAAATGAACCATAGAAACTGTATTACCGTGAAATCCAAAAAGAGCATGTCCACTACCTCATCCTCGTCCTCCTCAAGAAGGCTTTTCAGACTTCTAATGTGAGATTTTTCAAATACAATTATGGATATGACCTGCTCTGTAAAGGTATTGTGAAACCTGCAATGTATAAAATCGAATGTCTTGTAGTCTTTAATTGTTTACCTGGCCTCCACAGGAGACAGATCCTCCAGATCATTTAGAGTGGGACTCAGCTGGAGGAGTTTCTTGTACAAGGCCAGTGGGAAGTCAAGGTTTATATAATGATGGTTGTAGAGCGCCATTCCACAAATAACACCAAGATAGTAAAAATCACTATCATCTTGCATGCCCTGAAAAGACACAAGCATCATAGCACATCTTGATATGAGGGAAACCACATAAGGAAGAACGAGGAATGTTTGGTGTAGAACTTACATCAGGATTGAACCAAACCAGTGAACTCTCATGGACTTCCAGCACCTTCTTCTCCCATTTCAGAAGAGACTGGGAAAGGAGGGAGAAAAATTCTGCCGATAAACCCCTCATATCTATTCCATTCTCCCCGATGAACACCACCTGTACAGGAGATTTTCATTAAGGTAAAATGTTTCACAACACAAGGCCTACAGTATAGTAAAACGGCATATCAGATGTTTCAAATGGTCAACTTTTGAATTTTAGTTCTATTTACCTCCAATTGATGGAAAAATAAGTGGATGTCTTGTCTGAGATACTCAAGTGTGTCCATCAACACTGATTCTCTGTTTATGAGCAACTTGTTCATATTGTCATTCAATATGAATCTGTCTCGACTGCTCTGTATCCTTTCGTCCCGCAAGTACTTAAAAAAAGTACAATAATGTTAGCTGGTTATTTGCATTTACATTCACAGGGTGCTTACACGACACTGTTTTCCAAAACTAAAAATGGAAAAACTTGTATCCATTTATTTACACAACAACAGCATTTTGGGGGCCTGAAAACGCAAACTGTTGAATTTGTGAAAACTCTGACATCATGTACATGCACATGTTCAGTCTATAGATGTGTGCACATGTGCGTAGTGTTTCTTTACAAAGTGACATCGCCAACTACTGGCCTGGCATGCATAATACAGCGTTTTGTAGTCGCTTTCTCGAATCTGTGTGAACGGGGATTGTTTTGCCAATTTTGTTGTCTGTACATGAAATTTTTCAAAAACACCAAGGAAAAACTTCTCCGTCTTTAGTGCTTCACTGTCGTGTAAATGTACCCTCAGATTAGCATAGCATATGTATGACTGAGTACATCCCCATGTCTGTCACTTACACGAAACATTCTCCATTTAGATACAGTGTCAGCCGCAAAAGGGAACTTGAATAATATTTGAATAATTCCCTGAAAGAAAGATGCATGGGAGTAATATAGGATTTCAGTTATTGAACAAAGAGCAAATATTCATATGCATCATATTAAAAGCCTTCAATACCCACAATGTAGTATTTTTTCAAAACTGTTTCATTGAAATCAATGCACTCTTCTAGGTCTTCCACGGTGACTTGCAGCTATTGATGTAGAAAAAGAGAATTTTCTTGTATTTTCGTTTTCCTGAAAGAAAAAAATAATCTGTGCAGCACAATTCACTATTGCTTTGCTTCTTACCGTATCTAGTAGATCATTGATCTCATGAATGATGAAATCCCTGTTTGTGACGTCTCTGTTGGCACTGCAGCAGACCTTCACAACAAAGTATAAACAACTATTATACTATGATAGGTTAAATTACATCCTTGATCCAATGCTTAAAAAGGCACCTGATAGATCATCTGAAGGATCTGCATAAAGTTCTCCAAGTGTTGTGTATCCTGATTCATTTCACCACGAGAAATCTGGCCAATCATCTCAGCAGATGCTTTGCGAAATAACTTCACCAGGCTTTTGAGACAATCATCCGGGAGTCTGGACCAGTACTTCTCTGAGAACATAATATAAAAATATTTAGACAAATACAACAAGGTCAAAAACACAAAGGCTGAAAAGTCTTTCAGCTTTACCTAACACTTTGCGAACAGCAGGATTCAGCTCAAGAATTTTGGAGGCCAGAGCTTCAGTGAGTTCAGTTCGTTGTTGTTTCTGGAGACGTCTGATGAGCTCAGGGAGGAGAATGTAAAGTCTCAGAGATTCCTCACCAAATGGACTGGGATTCAGAGATCGCAGCATCTGTTGAACCACCATCACTACCTGTGATATACAACTTAAATGAATTTCATATACAGCTTAGTTCTCTCAAATCATTTGGACTTGTTCTTTAGTTTGTGAAAGTAAAGAAAAAAGTAAATAGACACCACACAGATGATAGAAAACCCCTTTCAGCACCTTTAAGTTATATTACATTTATTTGCATCTTTTAATGTCAAACAAACTGAATATTTTGGATTTGTTATTACCTTTGATATCACCTTTTCATTCCCTAATAACTTTGAAAAAGCTTTTTCAGCCAGCTCAAAATCCTGTTCATCATGACTACAAAAAAAAAAAATGTACATAAATATTTGTGATGATTTCAGCTGATTAATTTTGGGCTCAAAAATTGCTAGACATATCTATGTACTTCTGAGTTACCTTGCTTTGAGAAAACTTCCATTCAAACAAGCAGCAGAGGAGAACACTTTTTTTATTTCCCTGTAAATATAAACCATTTATATGCATTACCCTACCATATATAAATTGGTCGCCGTGATCTATATAAATTACAGGTCACAACATTAAATACTAGTAAGACTCCTAACATACATAAGTCACTTACAATATTCACTTATACTGTAGTAGGTTTAGAAAGAGGGTCAAATCTATTTGCTCAATCCCTGAAGCCAAGAACTGACAAACACTTTGACAATGTTTATATTATTCATTTTTTAAGGGTGACCTGGACATAATACACATAAATGAAAACGGAAGCTCTGTCTATGGAACTCACTTCTTTATTGCTGCCCATGAGTCTCTTTCAGACACCCAGCGGTCAATCATTCTGTCATTTAATGTCAAAACCCCTCTGATAGGATTGGGTTTAGACTTTGCAGACTCATTTCCAAGTTCCTACAAAAAAATAAAATAAAATAAAAACATAATTAATCCCGGTGCAGCAATAATGTTAAACTATTTATGAATAAAAACTGCCATGTCTTACTTTGAAAAACAAGGCAAAGGAATGATTCTCCCCAGCTATGAGTTTTTCAATCGTATATTCATGATTACATTCTGTGTGCAACAAATACTTAATTTAGATCTCTGAGCATCATCATGAATATAAAAATATTCATAACAAAATAGCCTATTGCTATAAAATGATTTTTAATTACTAGTTGACTGATCCACAGGGAAAGGCACAGACTTCTTGATCATTTTGCAATTTCCCAACTTCCCTTGCATCCAACATCCAAATGAGTAGATCAGCTTTGACGACGCGACTGATACGAGTGTGTGATGTCTTTATGAAAGAATCAAATGCCTAATTACTGAGCAAAACTTATACATCAGACATCATGTGACGAATTATGTAGAGCTAAAGACATTGCACAGTGCATAAAAAAATCTGTACTATTGCTCTGAAATGTTGATTGCTAATAAAGCTTATGAACAGTCTTTACCTCCCACATGTGACCTGTGACACTTCAGATCCCCACAGTTCAGCAACCACCCGCGGATGATGTTCGTCTTTAAATGATTTGTGTCCAAGCTGACCAGAACCTCCTGATCCAAATGTGAATACTGTGCCGCCCTGAAACATAAACTATTTACTACATTTTCTGTCCAGCTTGCTTTTATGCTAAATGCAGCATAAAACCTAATATATTATGACCATAGTACCTTCGATAAAGTAGCAGTGTGTTCCCCTCCACATGAGATGGACACAATTTTCTTCTGGTTAAGACTATTTACAACCGTTGGGACATGTCTGTCTGTGGTACAAAACAGTACATTTGTCACTTACAAATACATCATATTCATGCTTTGATATAGATTTGATACAGTATTGCACACATTTAGTACATTTATATGTAGTTTTATTTAGGGGCATCATGCACTCCTAGACTGGCCTCGTCATGCTTGTCATGTGACACACAGCAGCCACAATAGCACTGTATAACTGATATAGGCTTATGTTTTATTTATTTTTTTATTCTAAATATTTCCAAACTTGTTAACTAGCCTATATCTGGAAATATCTCAATTCTCAAATATGTGTAATTAAATGCGTTTTGCACCTTTATAGATTATGTTATTTGATCTAAAATGGGTGATGGGCAAAGTAGACTAATACTGTAATCTAACTACAGATAAAAACCCATCTTTTTACTGAAGTACCAGATATGGGTGTCATGCCATAAAATATTTTTAATACGACCGACTTTGTATTTAACGTGAATTTAA
>NW_015539833.1:1164080-1164740 GCF_001515605.1 Sinocyclocheilus anshuiensis | reverse complement strand
TTGATCAATAAATGGTGATGGGCAAAGTAGACTAATAGTGTAATCTATTAACTACACATAAAAACCCAACTTTTTACTTAAGTAACAGATAGGCCTATGGGTGTCATGCCATAAAATATTTTTAATATGACTGACTTTGTAGTAAATGTGAATTTAATAACAATATTGTAAGTTAGCCTACTAATTATAACACTTTCATTTTACAGAGAGCAAAGAACATTTACATTAACAAAAAACATTTTCATTCAGTCTAGCCAGAGTTCAGGCGCTCTCAAAAACTCCCATTAAAATCACTGAAGCTGTTTACACTGTGAAATTAATATCCTGTACTCGCATCTGCACTTTGTTGTTTTTGGTGAGAGAATTCGCCAGAGAATTCAGTCAGCGAGCGAGTGAATGAAACACCGAACCGCACTGAACGATCTAATCACACCGGTGCGATTGCATCAAATATAAAAAATATTATTCTGCTATTTTTTTTGTCTTTTGGAAGCTGCATTCAAAATCCACTTGGCTCAGAAATCTCACTTTGAATGGGCATGATGCCTCTGGTCATTAGAATACTTTTTCAGGATTCTCTGATGGAAAAAAGCTAAAATGAACAGCATTTATTCAAAATAGAAATCTTTTGTAACAATATGCACTACCACTCAAAAGATT
>NW_015539833.1:1155812-1163845 GCF_001515605.1 Sinocyclocheilus anshuiensis | reverse complement strand
GTCAGATAGATATATATATATATATATATATATATATATACAGTATATAATCATTTATAGTAATTTATACTGTAATTTAACCTGCACACAGTAGATTTGTCCATAATGAGAACTTTTCCTCCATAAGCAAGAAGAACCGCACCATCTCCTCCACAGACAATCAGTCTGATTCTGTCATTTTTTAGCTGTAGATGCTCTGCAGTGAATAAAACATATTCATCAGTTCATTGTGATGTCATTAATAAACATGCAGTATCAGATCATGTACTCTCAAATATAAATATATTTATCTTACATTTATAACTTTTTTAATGATAACCATGTGTCATTTAGAGCATCATACTTAGTTTTCCATCATGATCACAGTCTTCACTGCGCAATCTCAGGACCGAGACCTGCCCATCCCGGATGAATCCAACAAAACTCCGTCCAGCTGACATGTCCTGAACTTTTGATTTCGGACACACGGACCGTATTCCAGAATTGCCATGTTTGACTTTGTCAGGCTGCTCCAGCCCGAAACCCTCTCTGACCTGCGCTCCCCAAAAACACAACATGATCACAGCTGACGGATGAGACGATCAGACTCCAGCAGCGTCTATCTGCATCCCCGGACTGACGAACACACTCATACTAAACTGAAAGCAAACACGAAAGTTAAGCAGGAAAGACTGGTTTCAGGTTAAACGATACTTATTCGACTTCCCACAAAATGAAAGTGTTTTTAATAATATCTTCTATATTTGTTGTTTTTAACAGCGAGTGAAAGAAAAACGTTTTAGATGTGGCCACAGGACAACCTACCCACAATGACTTTCAATTCTTCCATGGACCATAAGAGTAGCGTTAGGGAAAATGTGATACTCACAACAGTCACGATTCACATTTGTTTTCCATACGATAAACGTGAATGGTGACCGTGTCTGACATTATGCATGATATGACATCCCTCCTCAAGCTTTTTATGTCGATAGTTCTCTGTATGATTGCATTGAGCTACATATTTAGGCGATTAAACATTTTATAAAGGCACCTTTGGATCTAGAACGCCTACTACAATCTCTCCTAAATCATTGGTTTAGATCCATGTCAATCATATTAGTCTGGCCAATCAACTGATTGAACCGCACCGACGAAACGGAGGGATCTGATTGGCTCATGTATTTTCCTTCATACGCGGTTGTTGGTGCAGCCTAGAAACGACAGATATCTGGCAAAGCTTTTGTAGTGAGATTGGGACCAAGAAGAAGAAGAAGAAGAAGCCTAGAAACGACACTGAGAAGAAATGATCTACTGTATGAGATTACATATACATTAACCCGTTAGGTTAAACAAGGACATCCCAGATCTCATTGTTATTATAAAATTGAAGGTAAGTAGCAAATAAAAGACTAGAAATTGTACAATATTCGCGTTCTGCTGTAGCGGGATCTGTTTGCTAGCAGCGCGCGAGCGCTGAAAGGCACAGCTCGAGGATTCATCTCCCTTTTGCTTGTTGTGTTTAATGATTACACTCAATAGTACGCGTTTTGTATAATTTATATCTGTTTCAGTCTTTTTTGCGTTATAATTTTTGTTTAAAACTTGAATAACGAGTGGTTTGAAGGTTTTGCCAGCGTGTTGTTACATAAGCGGAGTGTTGCGTCATGTTTATTTACCCTCTATTCATATTTAACTTGTCGATTCTTCGAGCGTCTATCTATATTTGTGTTATTCCCCTTTTAAATGACTGTATTAATGTTGTTTTTGCAAGTTATGTGTTTATAATGTATGAATTAAATAGGGGGTGGGGCACAATATGTTGTTGTTACTGAATGACTCCATTGGGACTTGCAGTAAACACGCTGTTTAGTGTTTAAACAAAGGCTGCCTTATAACCTAACGAGCTGACTACCTAGGCAGCATTTTTTAGGCATGTATTATAGACATATGTCTCATGTTTTTTATTACTGACTTGACTTCAGTGGGAGGGGCTGTAAGCGTGCTATTTAGTTTTCCAAGTTAAGGCTGTGCTTTAAAACCCAGTGAGCTGACTACTTGGGTAGCTATTTTTGGAAATCATAGATGACTGAAACGTGCTGTCTGTGTAGGCATCTAGTTACCTTTTGAGGCACAGCTGAAAGCTACGTGCTTCTTGTCGCATAGTATGCTATGAACATCTAGGGAATAACAAGCCTCGGGTCAAGTCATTCATTTGTTTGTTTCCTTGTTTTTCAGAGAACTCCTGGTCAAGACTGAATATTTACAGAAACCAGCTTACCTACATTCTGCACTGATTTTTGAAGCGTATTTAAGGGCCATTTGTTTCAGACTCTTCCTGCCTGTACAGCAAGTGTTGTATCCTGCCACTGAGTATGTCAGTGGCTCTTCTCATGCGATATGCCACGCTCAGCGGCTCCCGTGTCTGCTGCAAGGCTGCCCTCGGCATAACCGGCATCCACCAAGAAGACACGAGACGGGCTCTACACACTCCATCATCTCCTCGGTGCAGCAACACTCGCTTTGATCCAGACAGCAGTGGCCATCCGACTACCTGGGACTCCTTTGGGATCTGGGACAACCGCATTGATGAGCCCATCTTGCTTCCGTCGAGCATCCGATTTGGTAAACCTATTCCCAAAGTTAGCTTGTCCAAGGTGGGCTGCGCCTCACAGATTGGCCAGCGGAAGGTGAACGAAGACCACTATCAGCTATCGTGGATGACGGACAACATCATATACTTTGCAGTGTTTGACGGGCACGGAGGTGCAGAGGCTGCTGAATTCTGCCACAAAAATATGGAGAAGCATATTAAGTAAGGATAGTTGGTTCTAAAGGAATAGTTCACCTAAAAAAAAACCGGAAAAAAGCTTAAAATTTACACGCCCTCAGGCCATTCAAGATGTACAGCAGTCAACATTTGAAATGGATCAAAACCTTTCATCAAAGTTGTCCTAAAACCTAAAACCAAAATGCGTTCTTGTCTTAGGACAACTTTGATTAACTTTTTTAATCCACTTCAAATGTTGACTACTGTAGATGAGTTTGTTTCTTCATCAGAACAGATTTGGAGAAATTCAGCATTACGTCATTTGCTTACCAGTGGATCCTCTGCAGATTAATGTCTGCAGATAATCCTCTCACATCAAAATCCACTGACATATTTCTCTCCTGATTCAGATGAGACAATTTCCCACTGGATAAAGCAATATTATGTACTCATATTTTAGCTGGAAGCAGCGGTTTGAAGTTAATAATGTATTGATGTAAACACGCAGCTTTATTCTTCACAAGATGTTAATTGATGGACTGGACTGGAGTGGTGTGGATTACTTGTGGATCATTGTGATGTTTTTATCAGCTGTGTGGACTCTCATTCTGACGGCACCCATTCACTAAAGAGGATCCACTGGTGAGCAAGTGATGTAATGCTAAATTTCTCCAAATCTATTGAGATGAAGAAACAAACTCTACACCTTGGATGGCCTGAGAGTAAGTACATTTTCATTACAGCTTCATTTTTAGGTGAAATATTTATTTAGTGGGTGTGTATTTTTTTTTTTAGATATCTTTTTACAAGTTTTGTAAAGAATATGCAAGGTGTTCCATATACAACAAATGCTCATGATTGTACTCGCGTAGAGCTCTGTCGTGACTCTGCAAGCTCTGTTTACTAACATGAGACTAGTTCTTGTAATTCCTTAAAGAGATAACAAGGACTGCTTCTAAACCTGTCTAAACCATGATGGGCTTCTGAATCAGTACCTGTGGCGTTTCAGAATAACAAACTGTTTATATTGCATTTTTTATTTGTGTTTCAGAGACATTGCTGAGGAGGAGGATAACTTGGAATTAGTTTTAACCAAAGCATTTCTTGAGGTGGACAAAGCTTTAGCAAGGCATCTTCACTTCAGTGCAGATGGTAGGTCTTATTTCACTAATTAATTTTTTTAAAGCATGCACAGACTTTCAGCTGTTGTTTTAGAGTCCTAATTTATAAGTATTGCTTTGATGCATCAGGTAAACATGTAGCAGAGCCAAATGGACATTTGTGAGCAGAACATGACAATGCAGACTATATATATATATATATATATATATAATAAAATAAAATAAACAATGATCCCTAATACGGAGCAGTGAAAACCTTATAGTCATTATAGTTCACAGATTTCTCTCTGGCTCTGTAAAATGCATCCATCACGACATAGATAGCACTTAACATGCTTGTGTATACTAGGGGTGGGTTAAAAAAAATAGTCCTATATAGCTGCTGTTCTTATAAAAATATCCTCCTAAATGATTTTCCTAAAAAATATTTGCTAAACAAATTTGACAAGAAACAACAAGTGTGTTATCAAAATTAATATTTTAGTGAAAATGTTTGCTCCTTTTCTCTGCTTGCAACTGGGCAGTTGACGTAACTAGTCGAATATCTGTGCTGTGGCACTCAGAACTTTGGTCAATTGATAATAGGAATTATTTGTTTATATTTTCATTGTTGTTTTCTTCTATTTGTATTTTAAGGCTGAAAAATTACACACACTAATTGATATTAACAAACTTTACTTATTGAGTTAAACTTTTAAGTTATTATACTCATTTATTCCATTTCTGTTCATCTTAACAGACATTTAGCCTATAAGCCAGCCATTTTAATATAGTAAAGATTTGCACCCAATGCTGTTGCTGAAAAATTGATGCATCAGGAATTATTTGGAATAGCATCACCTTGAATTTAAATAGCATCAAAGATGACTTTTAAATCCCACCTTTAGTATATAATATTAGCACATAGTTAAAAAAACGTTTTTTTTTTTTAGATTCATCTGTGTTAAGTATTTTAAATGCTGTTGTGATAGAATAAATAGGATTATGCCAGGTCCATCATATTCATGTAGTGTGCAGCCCACTAGTGTGGCCTGCTGCGTGACATGTCCAATCTTGCCCTGTGTGTGTGCGTGTTATTTACAACAGCCGCGGACCCAGCTTACCCCTATAAGAGCTGCAGCTCTGCGGTACCTTTATGGAGGCCGGAGGGTTAGATTGCTCCAGCGGGTCCTTGCGTGGACTTTTGGAAGGTTCCTGACGTTTCTCTCTTTCTTTCCTTTCTGTCTTTCTCTTTATCTCTCTTCACTGTGCTCTGCCTTCTTCACATGTGTTGGTTGCTGGAAAAGAATTGATTAGTCATTGTGTTCAATTATTTATTATTTATTTATTTTTTTTGTGTATGGATAATGCTAGTTTTAGTTGATGTCAGAGAAAAGCACAATATATTTACTGTGGGAGTAATTTTTAAGTGAAGAAATGCTATTTTCTAAAAAGAGATGTGCCTCTTAAAATCAGTTGCTTTTATGCTGTTTAATGCTTTTTTCAATGCTAAGCGTAATGTTTTGCCTAAACAATGGTGTTCATTTTTCTAACGTGTCCTATGTGCTTTAGATAGTCAAAAAGGTACAATGCTACCTGCTTGCCTTGACCACTCAAGTACATCATCTCTTTTGGAAACTCCCTCTTTTTTGTTTCAGTTTACATTTGTTTTTATCAGATGCTTGATTACCAAAACAGTGTGTACATGTCAATTGATAATAGGAATTATTTGTTTATATTTTCATTGTTGTTTTCTTCTATTTGTATTTTAAGGCTGAAAAATTACACACACTAATTGATATTAACAAACTTTACTTATTGAGTTAAACTTTTAAGTTATTATACTCATTTATTCCATTTCTGTTCATCTTAACAGACATTTAGCCTATAAGCCAGCCATTTTAATATAGTAAAGATTTGCACCCAATGCTGTTGCTGAAAAATTGATGCATCAGGAATTATTTGGAATAGCATCACCTTGAATTTAAATAGCATCAAAGATGACTTTTAAATCCCACCTTTAGTATATAATATTAGCACATAGTTAAAAAAACGTTTTTTTTTTTAGATTCATCTGTGTTAAGTATTTTAAATGCTGTTGTGATAGAATAAATAGGATTATGCCAGGTCCATCATATTCATGTAGTGTGTGGCCCACTAGTGTGGCCTGCTGCGTGACATGTCCAATCTTGCCCTGTGTGTGTGCGTGTTATATTTACAACAGCCGCGGACCCAGCTTACCCCTATAAGAGCTGCAGCTCTGCGGTACCTTTATGGAGGCCGGAGGGTTAGATTGCTCCAGCGGGTCCTTGCGTGGACTTTTGGAAGGTTCCTGACGTTTCTCTCTTTCTTTCCTTTCTGTCTTTCTCTTTATCTCTCTTCACTGTGCTCTGCCTTCTTCACATGTGTTGGTTGCTGGAAAAGAATTGATTAGTCATTGTGTTCAATTATTTATTATTTATTTATTTTTTTTGTGTATGGATAATGCTAGTTTTAGTTGATGTCAGAGAAAAGCACAATATATTTACTGTGGGAGTAATTTTTAAGTGAAGAAATGCTATTTTCTAAAAAGAGATGTGCCTCTTAAAATCAGTTGCTTTTATGCTGTTTAATGCTTTTTTCAATGCTAAGCGTAATGTTTTGCCTAAACAATGGTGTTCATTTTTCTAACGTGTCCTATGTGCTTTAGATAGTCAAAAAGGTACAATGCTACCTGCTTGCCTTGACCACTCAAGTACATCATCTCTTTTGGAAACTCCCTCTTTTTTGTTTCAGTTTACATTTGTTTTTATCAGATGCTTGATTACCAAAACAGTGTGTACATATCTCATAAATATGCACAGTATTGCATAGTATAGTACACTAGAATTACATGCAAATCTCAGAACAGGATTAAGAGTAAATAGCTGTTTAATTTCTGTGTGTGATTGTGCTGTAACAGATGCAAACTCCGTATTGCGTGTCTTACTGTTTCTGTGACCGCATCACAAACTAACCATTCTACCTCGCTCTCTGGTGTGTTACAGCCTCTCTGTTGAGTGCAGGGACGACGGCCACAGTGGCCCTGCTGAGAGACGGGATTGAGCTGGTGGTGGGCAGCGTGGGGGACAGCCGAGCCATGCTGTGCCGCAAAGGCAAGGCCCTCAAACTCACTGTGGATCACACGCCTGAGAGAAAGGATGAAAAAGAGAGGTGCAGTTAGCCTAAGTGCTCCAAGCAGATTGAGACACTGTGAGTGCATGTCTTTTGAACACCATGTGTTTGTTTCTGAAGGATACGCAAGACTGGAGGTTTTATTACATGGAATAGTTTTGGTCAACCACACGTCAATGGCAGACTGGCCATGACACGCAGCATTGGAGATTTCGACCTCAAGACATCAGGTGTCATTGCAGAACCAGAGACTAAGAGAATTTCAGTGAGAGCTTTTTCTTTGAAATTCACTTTTTTACATATTCAGAATGTATTGACAACGTATTTTTACCATAATATAAATTAAAATTACCATGTTGTTATTTACGTAAATTACTGACTATTGAATTTATATATATATATATATATATATACAAACACACAATTTTACTTTTTGAGTCAATATTTTTAAATATAATTAAAAAAAAATAATAATTACAAAACAAAATAAATATAATACAATTATTTATTTTATTTATAAATAAATACTTGTAATACATTTTTCAATGTAACTTAGGCCCCGTCCACACGGAGACGCGTTTAGCTGCATACGTATACATTTTGTATCGTATAGGTGTTTCGTCCACACGGATTCGGCGTTTTGGGAGAGTGAAACCGGTATTTTTTTGAAACCGGGTCCCAGAGTGGATAAATCTGAAAACGCCGCCCTTGCGTTTTCGTGTGGACAGCGAATCCGTATATTTTCTGAAACGATGACGTCATCAGCCCACGTCTCGATCCTAGTCAGACACCGCTACGTCACGTAACGGCAACAAAAAACATGAACAAACACCGAACAATTGTCTTTTTTATTATTAATTAACATTAACACAGATTAATTAAATGCATTGTTCCATGTTCGTTTGTATACCACGCGCAAGGTTTATGCGCATAGTCCAAGTCTTCTTCTCCATTTTTAGTGTATCTCTGTGGCGGAATTACAGCGCCACATACTGGTCTGGCATGTATACTACATCGTTTTGTGTCGGTTT
>NW_015539833.1:1143871-1153514 GCF_001515605.1 Sinocyclocheilus anshuiensis | reverse complement strand
TGCACAATATATATATATATATATATATATATATATAATAAAATAAAATAAACAATGATCCCTAATACGGAGCAGTGAAAACCTTATAGTCATTATAGTTCACAGATTTCTCTCTGGCTCTGTAAAATGCATCCATCACGACATAGATAGCACTTAACATGCTTGTGTATACTAGGGGTGGGTTAAAAAAAATAGTCCTATATAGCTGCTGTTCTTATAAAAATATCCTCCTAAATGATTTTCCTAAAAAATATTTGCTAAACAAATTTGACAAGAAACAACAAGTGTGTTATCAAAATTAATATTTTAGTGAAAATGTTTGCTCCTTTTCTCTGCTTGCAACTGGGCAGTTGACGTAACTAGTCGAATATCTGTGCTGTGGCACTCAGAACTTTTGTCAATTGATAATAGGAATTATTTGTTTATATTTTCATTGTTGTTTTCTTCTATTTGTATTTTAAGGCTGAAAAATTACACACACTAATTGATATTAACAAACTTTACTTATTGAGTTAAACTTTTAAGTTATTATACTCATTTATTCCATTTCTGTTCATCTTAACAGACATTTAGCCTATAAGCCAGCCATTTTAATATAGTAAAGATTTGCACCCAATGCTGTTGCTGAAAAATTGATGCATCAGGAATTATTTGGAATAGCATCACCTTGAATTTAAATAGCATCAAAGATGACTTTTAAATCCCACCTTTAGTATATAATATTAGCACATAGTTAAAAAAACGTTTTTTTTTTTAGATTCATCTGTGTTAAGTATTTTAAATGCTGTTGTGATAGAATAAATAGGATTATGCCAGGTCCATCATATTCATGTAGTGTGCAGCCCACTAGTGTGGCCTGCTGCGTGACATGTCCAATCTTGCCCTGTGTGTGTGCGTGTTATTTACAACAGCCGCGGACCCAGCTTACCCCTATAAGAGCTGCAGCTCTGCGGTACCTTTATGGAGGCCGGAGGGTTAGATTGCTCCAGCGGGTCCTTGCGTGGACTTTTGGAAGGTTCCTGACGTTTCTCTCTTTCTTTCCTTTCTGTCTTTCTCTTTATCTCTCTTCACTGTGCTCTGCCTTCTTCACATGTGTTGGTTGCTGGAAAAGAATTGATTAGTCATTGTGTTCAATTATTTATTATTTATTTATTTTTTTTGTGTATGGATAATGCTAGTTTTAGTTGATGTCAGAGAAAAGCACAATATATTTACTGTGGGAGTAATTTTTAAGTGAAGAAATGCTATTTTCTAAAAAGAGATGTGCCTCTTAAAATCAGTTGCTTTTATGCTGTTTAATGCTTTTTTCAATGCTAAGCGTAATGTTTTGCCTAAACAATGGTGTTCATTTTTCTAACGTGTCCTATGTGCTTTAGATAGTCAAAAAGGTACAATGCTACCTGCTTGCCTTGACCACTCAAGTACATCATCTCTTTTGGAAACTCCCTCTTTTTTGTTTCAGTTTACATTTGTTTTTATCAGATGCTTGATTACCAAAACAGTGTGTACATATCTCATAAATATGCACAGTATTGCATAGTATAGTACACTAGAATTACATGCAAATCTCAGAACAGGATTAAGAGTAAATAGCTGTTTAATTTCTGTGTGTGATTGTGCTGTAACAGATGCAAACTCCGTATTGCGTGTCTTACTGTTTCTGTGACCGCATCACAAACTAACCATTCTACCTCGCTCTCTGGTGTGTTACAGCCTCTCTGTTGAGTGCAGGGACGACGGCCACAGTGGCCCTGCTGAGAGACGGGATTGAGCTGGTGGTGGGCAGCGTGGGGGACAGCCGAGCCATGCTGTGCCGCAAAGGCAAGGCCCTCAAACTCACTGTGGATCACACGCCTGAGAGAAAGGATGAAAAAGAGAGGTGCAGTTAGCCTAAGTGCTCCAAGCAGATTGAGACACTGTGAGTGCATGTCTTTTGAACACCATGTGTTTGTTTCTGAAGGATACGCAAGACTGGAGGTTTTATTACATGGAATAGTTTTGGTCAACCACACGTCAATGGCAGACTGGCCATGACACGCAGCATTGGAGATTTCGACCTCAAGACATCAGGTGTCATTGCAGAACCAGAGACTAAGAGAATTTCAGTGAGAGCTTTTTCTTTGAAATTCACTTTTTTACATATTCAGAATGTATTGACAACGTATTTTTACCATAATATAAATTAAAATTACCATGTTGTTATTTACGTAAATTACTGACTATTGAATTTATATATATATATATATATACAAACACACAATTTTACTTTTTGAGTCAATATTTTTAAATATAATTAAAAAAAAATAATAATTACAAAACAAAATAAATATAATACAATTATTTATTTTATTTATAAATAAATACTTGTAATACATTTTTCAATGTAACTTAGGCCCCGTCCACACGGAGACGCGTTTAGCTGCATACGTATACATTTTGTATCGTATAGGTGTTTCGTCCACACGGATTCGGCGTTTTGGGAGAGTGAAACCGGTATTTTTTTGAAACCGGGTCCCAGAGTGGATAAATCTGAAAACGCCGCCCTTGCGTTTTCGTGTGGACAGCGAATCCGTATATTTTCTGAAACGATGACGTCATCAGCCCACGTCTCGATCCTAGTCAGACACCGCTACGTCACGTAACAGCAACAAAAACATGAACAAACACTGAACGATTGTCTTTTTATTAACTAACATTAACACAGATTAATAAATGTATTGTTCCATGTTCGTTTGTATACCGCGCGCAAGGTTCATGCACATAGTCCAAGTCTTCTCCATTTTTAGTGTATCTCTGTGGCAGAATTACAGCGCCACATACTGGTCTGGCATGTATACTACATCGTTTTGTGTCGGTTTCATGGTTTCGTGTGGACGCAGATATTTCTTGAGACAAGGGGGAAAAAAGATTGGATAGGGAAAGCTCTGGCTTCGTGTGGACGTAGCCTTAAATATTTATTAAATATTTTACTAAATTATATTTTAATTTAAGTTGTATTGATTTAAGTCTGCCTGTATTGTCAGTTGCATCACGTCCACGACTCCTTTCTGGCACTCACCACTGATGGCATCAACTTCATCATGAACAGTCAGGAGATCTGTGACATCATTAACCAATGTAACGACCCTAAAGAGGCCGCACAACGCATATCTGAGCAGGTTAGTCATATAATCCAACATCCACCACTATTTTTTAGTATATGTTCTAATTATTAATTTCAGAAACAAAGGGCTCAATGATGGCTAATTTTACCCCAGATATTTAGATGATGCCTTTTGTCTTTTAGTTTGTAGCAGTTCCAAATAAAATAAAAAGAGAAAGTGATCAAATGAGATGAAGAACCTTTCATTTGTAAAGTGTTGATTCATTAGGTTGTTTACAAAAAGGACACAAATAATAAAAAAAATCCCTCCTGGTAATTTTGATTTCTGAACCACTGTTTGAATGTCCAGCAAAATCAACTATAGTGTGATGTGTGCTATTACTATGATATAAAACTACATGCAGTTTCATTGATTCTTGTCTTTATTGTGGGTGCGTGTGGCAGGTTTAAACATGCATAAGATTTGCTTTATAACTTTATTGGTTTTTTTCCTCGTCGAACTCTTCTGTCCCTCTCAGGCTCTTCAATATGGAGCTGAAGACAACAGCACTATCATTGTGGTGCCGTTCGGTGCCTGGGGCAAACACAACAGCTCTGACGTGAGCTTCTCCTTCAGTCGCAGTTTCGTCTCAAGTGGCCGCTGGGCCTAAGCAGAAATAATAAGACAATGACGGTTTAACTGATACACAGAAGTGGCTCCCTAGTCTGAATTGACCAATGTGCAATATTCTCCTAATCCCTCCTGTGAGGATCACCTCAAAAAAGGACCATTACAGCCAGAACCCACATTTAATGTGGAGTTGATATTGACTCATCAGAATGATACTATGTTGCCTAGAGAAGCAAATCAAGCATTGTTAATTTCTGAACCGTTGGGAGTTCAAGTTCCCCTGAGGTTTGAGTTTATCCTTGTCTTTTAGCTCCTAACCTGTGGTGCTATCTTTCATTTGGTTACCTCAGTTCTGGTTTTCACTTTCGCAGATACTATACTTTAAAATAGTGGAATCAACAACTGTTCTCCGTAATGTTATTGTGAATCTCATTTCATTTTCTGAACAGGAATTTTAAGCACTTTCAGATTTGGGAAGGTTCCATTATTTTTGTAATCCTCGTAACTCTAATCTTCGAATGTTAAGCAGCACGCAGAAGCACATTTCAGTGGTCTATACAGGCTTTGTCTGATGGCTGTGCATATTCATAAGCCCATATTTACATACAGTGTATACTGAAGTATGGACTCCAATTCCTTGTGGAAGCACATATTTCTATAACTTTGTCTCTTGTTCAAAATGTGGCTTAACAACCAGCAATTTTAAAGCTACTCTAAGAAATATTCCTACTGAAGGGAATTCGCAACCCAACTTGAAGACCATTTTGCAAATTAATTGATGGTTTTCCTGTGCCTTTTCCATAAACATCTGTTGTTTTCTGACATGCTTGAGTCGTTCTAGTAAGGAACTCAACTTTAGGTTCATAACTGAAGTTTTAAACTGTGACTTGTGCTTGTTTAGTGTTACTAGACAAACTATTTTTGTTCAGATTGTACAGTTCAGTGGTGTTCCCGACAATGCATAGCGCAAAGTCCAGACATTTGTTTTATGTTATTTATATAATGTATATGATGGACAGTTAACTCTATGGTATATGCGATTGTATGTTATATTTAAATACATATTTTCTTCTAAGTCTCCTAGTTAAAGCAGAAAAGTGAGTTTCATTCATTCATTCGCTGACATTGTTGTTTTAATTGCAGCCTTTCTGCTATAACTTTAAAACCTAAAGCTTTTAATGGGAAAGGCTTCTGTCACAATCTTTGAGTTCCAGTGATTTTTATTTGTAGAGCCATACACGTGTGACTTCAGCAAGTCGGCATCTCGGTTCAGTGGATCTGTTCATATTCTGATGCTGTTTCTTGAATTGATTTGAACACTCTTGTCATTCTCATTCTGCATTTCCTATCATTTTAGACTTTTAACAGCCTTTTTCCTTTAATGTCTTCCTCTTTAAGGTCCAAAAGCACATCCAGTATGATAGTGGTCTTTTATTTCTGTATGTACTGTTCTTCAGTTATTATGTTTCTGTCAGAAGGTATTATATTTAGTGTTAATACAACTGTTCATGGATCTTGCCTAGAACAATCTGTAAAACAACTGCAAGTGTTTCCTGCTCTACACATGGACCTAACTTTGCTTTATTGATATGCAGTTTATTGTGAAATATAATGCAGCTGTGAATAAAGTTTAACCAGAAACATCTTTGTTGGATAAACATGATTTATTTTTGCCTGTTTACGTGTTGTCAAATCTACTATTTATTAAATCCAAGGGGCCATCAAAAGTGTAATCCCAACCAATTTCTTTTTTATTATTATTTACTTACAACTAAAAGCATATATGTTTCTAGGCCTATAATCTTAAAGCTGCAGTCCGTAGCTTTTTTTGTGTTCAAAATTAACAAAATGTATATAATAATCGAGTACACCATGAATCCATTTTCCAAACCGTGTTTTTCGCTTATCCAGAATCCCTACGGTATACCTATAATAAATGTTTATATTCGGACTATTTTAGACTGGTTCGGGTAGGTACCGCTGCGGAGTAACCCAGTACCTGCGTGATTCGCCATAGACATAAACAGAGAGAAGTAGCTCCGGCTACAATGTTCTTCCGCAAGACGCATGCAGTTCTGTTTATTAACCGCTAGAGCGCCAAAAGTTACGGACTGCAGCTTTAAGTTGAAAAGATGTCTTGCTGTTGTGTGAATAATTTAACGTTATATTTTGTGTCCCAGTAAATGTAATACAGGAGAATGTTCAGTGGAGGTTTAAAAACTGATGCCTTTGCCCAAATCCCTCCCTCTGCTCCATCGATATAAGATCTCTGCCTCACCTCCTCAAGCAGTCAGATTTGTATTTTTTTCCCCAACTGATACTCCTGAAAACAGCATAACCCCAAGACGTCCACTGCAACAACGTGAGGAGGGTAAGCATCTTTGTTGTATTAATACTGTAAATTGAAGGTTGTGCAATATTTAGTTTAGTGCAACACTGTAACGTTTCTGTTGTTTTTGCACCTACATTGAAAAACATTTGGTGTAGAATTTGCTATTTTTTCACAGAGTTCACAAATAGTTAAAAAGAAACGGCAATATATATTTATTTAAATTATATGGCAATATAAGTGTTATGCATGATACACTGGAATATAAAAATACAAAGATACATATGGAGAAACTGGGACTAGTTGTCACACTTTAATGGGATAGTTTTATTTTTGAATATTTCTGGTAAAGACACATTCCTTAAAGCCTATGCTACAAAATGCTATTGAACATTTTCACTGTATCTGAAAAATAATTAAAACTTACTAAATTCTCTTACAATGTTCTTCCTGGTTAGGTAGGGCAGAGGTAGAATTCATGATCCTGATACAAATCAAGCATATTACTTTTTTTATATTGTGTATGTCTTCTAAGGGAGAAAGCCTGACAGAAGATGACTGACAATGCTGTCTTTGAGCATGATCAAATCACTGAGGAGACGGGCAGAAATGGGATGTCTGGGTCAAATATCATCGGCATGGAGCTCATGAAGAAGCAACATGGAGCCACTGTCAGTTTCCACAGCATCCATTATAGAGTGGAACAGAAGGGCGGACCCATCTGCAGGAGGACAACAGTCCATAAAGATTCTGGTGGATCTCGAGTCAATATCACACAAAGAAAAAGGTCAAATTAATAAGCCTCTTTAATAAGTCTCTTTAACCTGGTAAAGGTTCATGTTCCGTTGGGCCTCTGCAACATCATGTTTTTCAGTTAAGCTTCTAATGTTCTTATAAACCTTTTTTAGATCATTATAGTAGTTCTATTGAAGTATTCAATAACAGAGGAAGCTTTAAAATATTCTTATTGCATCATTGGAATTTAAAAAGGTTCTCCTATGACCTCATACAAACTTAATTTCTATGACAACATAATTTAAAAAGGTTCTTCTGAGACATCAAAAGAACTTAACTTCTATGACAACATAAGAATTTAAAAAGGTTCTCCTATGACCTCATTCAAACTTCATTTCTATGACAACATAAGAATTTAAAAAGGTTCTCCTATGACATCAAAAGAACTTAACTTCTATGAAGACATAGGAGTTTAAAAAGGTTTTGCTATGGCAGTAGTAGTATTGTCCTCTTGAAACACTGGTCAGAAATCATTTGATTCATTGTAGCTCTTTTTTTGACAACCTAGTTTATAAATAAATCCGAATAAAAAATAAATCAGAAGTTTTGTGGAGAAAAAAAAAGGCATTTCTCTTTCTTTAAATAGTACTGCAAATATATTTGCCTCACAATGTGATTATCATATTTGGGGGTCCTTGTCATAAAAAAAAAAACCTTTGTACAATGGCATCTATTGATTTTTAAAGTTCTATTACGGCCTCACAGGAATATAGAAAATTCTCCTATGCCATATGAAACATACAAAAGCTCTCTTGTGACATCAAATTCTCCTGTGGCATGAGGCTTTATAAAACCCTTTTACCTTTACATGTGCTGCATAACATGTGTTCACCAGAACAATGGAGAGCAGAAAACCAAAATGCTGCTTCTAAAGGCATTAAATGAGCTTGACATTTCCCAGAGCCAAGTGCATAGTTTCTTTGGACATTCTCTCTATAGTGTTAGTGTCAGTTATATGATATTATGAAATGGCTTTGTGAGTCTATCTCTTGATCTCTTGGCTTGCAAATCACCAAGGTTAAATGCGGTCAAGTGTGATCTTGATCTAATAAAAGACTTGGCGTCACCTAGATGACTTAGTTTTAACAGTCTTATAGTTTGGTAACCATTTCAAATCTCATAAGTGTCTTGTCAGCAATGCAGTGACATTCAAATTCATTGCTAGGATGAGCAGCATTTGCTCATGGCACTCTACGTTAAGACTAGCACAACAATATCTGTGCAATAGGTGTGCCTAATTTTTTCCACAGCGCCTGATGAATTCCAGAGCAAGTGACATGAACATAGACCAGAAAGACATTTGAAATTAGGTGGCTGTAGGGCTCCATTGATGAGAACTTCACCAGAAAGACCTGCAGGATCCTTCCGGGCAGCGAGTACATCCAAAAACCTGAAAGAGAGGGAGGAGAGAACTCCATTTGAAGATGATAATAATGTTTCATTAGCATTCATCTAACATAACATAATCTAATTTTTATCTCCCTTTTCAGTGGGATCATGAGACCTGGTTTAAATGCTATTAAATACGGGAAGTGGCAAATCTTCGTGAGTACATATTTGACTTCTACACATCTTAATAAGATGGATTCCGGATTTGTTTAACAAGCTTTTTAAGCGTCTTTCCTGACGGTTTCCTCCAGTAATGCGGAATCAATTAGATGAATGCTAATGAAACATTATTATCATCTTCAAATGGAGTTCTCTCCTCCCTCTCTTTCAGGTTTTTGGATGTACTCGCTGCCCGGAAGGATCCTGCAGGTCTTTCTGGTGAAGTTCTCATCAATGGAGCCCTACAGCCACCTAATTTCAAATGTCTTTCTGGTTATGTTGTCCAGGTACAATGCATGATATGAGCACCGTATTAAAACATTAGATTAAAATGAGTTCATACAGTATGCCATCTTAAAAGGTGCTTATAAGGTATAGGACAGTACATTGGGATTCTGAATTAAGTTTCCTTGCTTACCATATCAATACATTGTCTACAACATTTGTGTGTATGTGTTAAGGATGACATAGTGATGGGGACTCTGACGGTGAGAGAAAACTTCAGTTTCTCAGCTGCACTACGTTTGTCTTCCCAAATCAGTCCAAGAGAGAAGGAGGCAAGAGTGAACCACCTCATCTCAGAGCTGGGCCTCAACAAAGTTGCTGATACAAAGGTGAAACCGTATCTCTCGTCCAGGCTATCCATGTAATCCCTCATAATATGTGGTCATAAAAACAAAAATGAATTCTAGCATATAAGAAACTGCTGAAACTGCCTGAGATTTCATGTCAAATATTAAACAGCCTCACTAAAATCCCATTACAAAGCATGTCGACCATAAATGTACGCGTAAATCTGTACAGGTGGGTACGCAGCTGATCCGAGGTATCTCAAGTGGCGAGAGGAAGAGGACCAGCATTGGGATGGAGCTGATCATAGACCCCTCTGTGCTCTTTCTGGACGAGCCCACCACCGGTCTGGATGCTAGTACGGCTCATTCTGTGCTCCTGCTGCTGAAGAGGTCTGTATATTCAAAACATCCGTACAATGTATATACAAAAACAAAAATTAGATTTGTGAATAGAAGCCTCTGGCTGAGCTTCTGTGCTTTCAGTGCCATTTTTGAGATATGAAAATTAGAGCCCGTCCGATATATCGTTTTGCCGATATTATCGGCCGATATGAGCCTGTTGCCGATATATCGGTATCGCCGAATATGCTGCCGATATGAACATTTTTTTAAAGAACATATAACGCAGATAAAATGCTTGAAATGGTGTAACTACTTAGTTTGTCCAGCAGAGCGCGCTCCATTGT
>NW_015539833.1:1137758-1143856 GCF_001515605.1 Sinocyclocheilus anshuiensis | reverse complement strand
CTACCGACGCGCGGAGGGTGGCGTTCGAGAGGGCTCCTCGAGCTGTAGGGATCCCCTGAATTTGGTGGAGATCGGAGATCCGCCGGCGCGTTCGCGAGATAGTGACACCAGTCAACATATCAATATCGGCCTTTTTTTACTCCCTAATATCGGTATCGGCCCCGAAAAACCCATATCGGTCGGGCTCTAATGAAAATTAGGTAACACTTTAGAATAGGGAACTCATATTCACTATTAACTAAGAGTTTTCCCTGAACAAACTCCAAATTTGCTGCTTATTAATAGTAAGGTAGTTGTTAAGTTTAGGTATGGGGTGGATTAAGGGATCTAAAATACGGTTATGCAGAATAAGGCATTAATATGTGCTTTTAAGTACTAATAAGCAGTCAATATGCTAGTAATATGCATGCTAATAAGCAACTCATTAATACTGAGAATTGGTCCTTAAAAATGTGTTACCGAAAATTATCATAATATATTAGTTCAAAAGTTTAGGGTCAGTGAGATCTTTGAATTTTTTATTTTTATATTTTAAATAGTGTCTTTTGCTCACCAAGGCTGCATTTATTTGATCAAAAATACTTTAAAAACTGTAATATTGTGAAATATTATTGTAATTTAATTGTTTTCTATTTTAACATGTTTTCAAATGTAATTTATTCCTGTGATCGAAGCTGTATTTTCAGCATCATTACTCCAGTCTTCAGTGTCACATGATCCTTCAGAAATCATTCTAATATACTGATTTTCTGCACAAGAAACCTTTAATTTTATTACTTACTATTTTTGTGGAAACCATGATACATGTATTTCAGGATTCTCTGAAGAGTAGAAAGTTCAAAAGAACAGCATTTATTTGAAATAGATTTTTTTTTTTTTGTATCATAAATCCCTTTGCTGTCAATTTTGATCAATTAGTGCTTTCTTGCTGAATAATGTAATAATTTTTTTTTGAGGAAAATAAATCTTACTGACCCCAAACATTTGAACGGTAGTGCAGATATGATCCTAATGATATTGTTTTACTCTCTGTGTCTGTTTTCAGAATGGCCTGTCAGGGACGCACCGTCATCATGTCCATTCATCAGCCGCGGTACTCCATCTACCGGCTCTTCGACAGCCTCACCCTGCTGGCCAACGGCAAACAAGTCTATCACGGACCCACTCAAGATGCTCTAGACTACTTTTCCAACATTGGTAGCATAATTTACTGATACAAATACTTAAAAGTTTCTAATCTGTTAAAAAAATTATTAGTTGAAAAAACGGAACTGTGAGGTGTCAAAAGATGTGAGTGTTTTTAATACTAATATCTCTGTTTGTTTTTCAAATGATAACGTAGGATATGCTTGTGAAGCTCATAATAACCCAGCTGATTTCTTCTTGGACGTCATTAATGGCAGTTCTGCAGCTGTCAACATGACAAAGATTCAAAATAACGGAGGTACTTGGTTATATTTCTATTTAAATGGATTTTCAGGAGTCAGATTCGCTTGTTAAATGATTTCCTCATCAGATATTATAATGTAAATCATGGCAACAAAATGCCACTAAGATGTCTTGGTTGTGCTTCTAGTTAAAAGGCATTTACAAAACACTTAGCCATAAATAATAAAATAAGTAAGCTGTTGGGTTCATAAACGAACAATAGTATGTCTTCAGCAGTGTAGATTATGAATCGTGTATCTCTTAAATGAACTTCTACGTTGTGTGTAATACTGTTGACAGACTTTGAGTTTGAAGTGGCTGCCGTCAGCCAGCAGTGTATTGAGGATCAGCTGGTGGAGAAGTACAAAAACTGCAGTTATGCGTGAGGCATCAAAGCCGAGCTAGAGCGCATCACCTGGGCCAAAGACAACAACATCAGAGCCAAGTGTCACACCGTCACCTACAACAGCACTTTCTTCCATCAGCTCCGCTGGGTGTTATGGAGAACCTTCTGGAATCTAATGCTGAACCCACAGACTTCAGTAGCACAGGTACCACTGTGATTTATATGGGTTTACATTGACATTTTTCATTTACAATATATATATATTTTTTTAAATATATATATATATACAGGGGTGCACATAAGTGGTCCGCAGGTCCGCATGCGCGACCAAAATAAAAAATGCACTGTATTAATAAGTTCTGACAGCGCATTTGCGTACTGACATGGATGACAGCTGTTAATGCACAATCTCCATTGTAGATCGACAAACTGTACTGTATAAGATTTCTATTCAAATCAAAAGCATAAATCTATTGGCTACCCGCTGCCTTTTTCAAAGCACAATGCAAAACTGTGACATTTCATTCACTGATGCGCTACAATCGGCAGTGCTACTTACTTGCCGGCAACCCGCCAAAATAAAAGCCTGCTGATTTTAAGGTTGAAAATTAAGAAAATTCATGAAAAAAGCATTTTATTTCTAAGTTTACTATAAAATAACTATATTTGTATTTAATACTCCCTTTTTTATTTTAAAATATAATAGTATTATCACACTTTATTATTTTTATTATTTTATTCAAAAAACTAACTAAATAAAGTGCAATAATATTATCACTATTATTAATTAATTTTTTATAGTTATATTTAATCGGTCACACCATGTGCCACCGTGTGAGGACCAAACCAAATCTCCAGGTTCATATATATATGCACCCCTGTATATATATATATATATATATATATATATATATATTGTAAATGAAAAATGTCAATGTAAACCCATATAAATCACAGTGGTACCTGTGCTACTGAAGTCTGTGGGTTCAGCATTAGATTCCAGAAGGTTCTCCATAACACCCAGCGGAGCTGATGGAAGAAAGTGCTGTTGTAGGTGACGGTGTGACACTTGGCTCTGATGTTGTTGTCTTTGGCCCAGGTGATGCGCTCTAGCTCGGCTTTGATGCCTCACGCATAACTGCAGTTTTTGTACTTCTCCACCAGCTGATCCTCAATACACTGCTGGCTGACGGCAGCCACTTCAAACTCAAAGTCTGTCAACAGTATTACACACAACGTAGAAGTTCATTTAAGAGATACACGATTCATAATCTACACTGCTGAAGACATACTATTGTTCGTTTATGAACCCAACAGCTTACTTATTTTATTATTTATGGCTAAGTGTTTTGTAAATGCCTTTTTATATATATATATATATATATATATATATATACATATATACATTTTATTCTTTAAAAAAAAGAGAGATTCTATTTTAAAAATCTAATAGTAATTCCTTTAGATTTATTATTATTATTTTTTTTACAATTGTATACAATTTCTATATCACCCCAAAATCAAAATAAAAAAAAGAAAACTATAAAACAAGAAGTTATATTTTAATATAATATGAAATTATGTTTTGCATAAATTAAATAAAGCCTGTTATTAGGTCCATTCATTTTTTATTTGCATTTTCCTCAAAATTCTCATTACTGTAAAGCAGGGAGAAGAAATAATAAATGTTAAAATTAGTGCTGTCAAACGATTAATCGCATCCAAAATAAAAGTTTTTGTTTACATAATATGTGTGTGTACTTTGTATAAATACACGCATACAGTATATATTTAGAAAATATCTACATGTAATTACATGTATATATTTATATTCATGTAATTTAATTTTTATATAAATATATTTAATATATAAACATAACATCTTTTTCTTAAATATATACATGCATGTGTGTCTATTTATATATACGTAATAAATATACACAGTACACACACATATATTATGTAAACAAATACTTTTATTTTGGATGAGATTAATCGCGATTAATCATTTGACAGCACTAGTTAAAATCTTTATGATATTATATATTGTACTGCCTTTTATTTTTTTCTGCTGTGTAGTACAATTATGATTTTCTTATAGTACATTATTTCACATAATACAATTATTTTCTGCCTTATAGTACAATTATTACTGTATTACAGTAATGAGAATTGTTGTATGGAAATTAAGAGTGATGGTAATTACAACAACTAAATTAAATCTCAAATGCATAATCATCTAAATCTAAGGGTCCTAATATATGCTTCATTTTTTAATGAAAAACATTATTCCTTTTGTTGTTGATGTTGTTGTTTGTTCCATATGTAACCAGGGCATGTTTTCTTGAGAGTCAAGCATTCAGCTTAATCAATGTCGGGACCGATTACACTAAACAAAGATTTATTTCCCCAATCATTTAAATCCATTCCTTCCCTCCCAACCACCAGCCCATTCCAGATTTTCCTCAAAAGAGACTTTCTGGACACTTAGATGCTCATTAACCACCAAATGCCATCAGAGGAGCCCTTCACACATTATTAACAGCTGATTGCTCCCAAGGGCTTTTGGCTAATTTCTCGAAAGTCAAAGCTAAGCGGATTTGGTGACTGTTGTGATCTGGGTCTCGCCCGCCTCGTAGATCTGAACATGATTTCTGACCCTGCACACAAGCGTAACAGAATCATGTCTACCAGACTATCACCTGACTGGAGTTAGTTGAATGCTGGCGCCTCGACATCTGGGGTGAAGAGTGGTTTATCATCCACAGCTCTGCGATATTTGCTTAGCCTTTTACCCTGGGAAGTCTCTTGATAAGCTGTCAAGAGATTTTTGTCAAACTCGCTGGCTGTCACTCTTTCACCTTTATTGAGTAAAAGATCATGCTCGGGGGGTTATGTGTGGATGCCAAGATGTTCAGTATGTTGCCATGCATTTGGTGCGTTGTTGGTAAATAATTGCTTGGATGTTTCGGGTGGTTCAAGTCCAAAGCCAAATCGGAATTTGTGTAACTGGTTCGATTTGCTGGTAGTTATTTCCTATGCATTTTCTTGACGTATTTCTGTATTTACATTCAAAATAATATCTTTACGAAAGCATGTTCATGTGTCAATAATATTGATTTCATTTATACCAGTTTTAGAGCACACTTCTTGAATTATGATCATTATTTTTGGCAGTTGGCAGTCACGACCCTCATGGCTGCCATTGTTGGTGCAATCTTCTATGGAGTCAAAGATGACCAGAGCGGCATACAAAACAGGTGAGTTAACTTTTCAGTGAGTGGAATTAAGTAATTCATTTTAATACCTCATGTGTATATGTTTTAATACCAGTATGTGTTTATATATAAAGCTTCACGTTCTTGTGGACAAAGTACATATATCCTGTACTATTTCTATATATCCTGTACTTGGCGTAAAACATGATATTTGCCTTAAAATGTAGTGAAATAAATTTGAAAATTACCTAAAATGAAAATACTCTAATAAAGAACATATACTTGAAAAATGTACAGAAATACAAAAGAGTAATTCAGCGAGCATGAGGAATAATTTTCACACATGACTTGGTCACACGTGCTCACTTATTTTTGTTTTTATTAGCTCCATGCAAATGTCACCATTTTCTTTTCAGGTTTGGTGTTTTGTTCTTCATCACAACAAATCAGTGTTTCAGCACCCTCTCGGCTGCCGAACTCTTCATCACAGAGCGCAAGCTGTTCATGTAAGTACTTCAACACCTGTTTGACATTCAGAAAGGCTCTAGAAATATTTTATTTGCTACTACTGAGTATCAAATGCTGGGGTACTGAACATTTGCAAGCTGATAACCACACATACATGCATCGAGAAACTGAAAAGAAGTTCTTGTGTGAGTGATTTTATTTCTGTTTTTGCATATCCTGAGGTCTCTTAATTTCTGTGTAATAATGCAATACTGCATAAAAACTGGCTCAGTCCCTAATATCAAAAAGCAGATCTGCTTCTGTCTGCATTTGGTTCAGCCTTAAACTTGTTATTAAATATGTCGTTATAGAGTATGTTTCTTATTATTGCTATTTTAATATAATTTATATGTTTATTACAATATATAATAAACAAATATAATAAATATAAAAAAATATATAATGCAAATAAATGAAAATATAATTAAAAATAATTATATTTAAATACATAATTTAATGTTTCTATAATTTTATTTACAATTAACATTATTTTTGCATTATTTCGCTACTTAATCTCTGTGCTTCATTGTGTGTAAACACCTTTTTAGGGTATATATGCAGGTTCAGATGCGTCTTCTGTTCCGCCTCTGCAGTGTAAA
>NW_015539833.1:1137094-1137482 GCF_001515605.1 Sinocyclocheilus anshuiensis | reverse complement strand
ATATATATATATATAATTTAATGTATCTTTGCCTGCATGTTTGCAGTGGTTTAAAATGTTCAAATCTTTGTTTTGCAGGGTTAAAACCCACAGCGGCAGCGTTCTTCATCTTCATGTTGACAGTGATTCTGGTTTCTTGTGCGGCTGCATCCATGACCATGGCCATCTCAGCTGACCAATCAGTGGTGGCCATGGCCAACATCTTCATGACCATCAGCTTCATCTTCATGATGGCAAGTTCACACAGCCACATGCTGAAGAATACGTCTTTTTACTGCAGATGATCTGATGATCTAACTTGAATTGCATGTGTGTCCAGATCTTCTCTGGTCTGCTGGTTAACCTGAAGAGCACCATGGACTGGCTGTCCTGGTTGAAGTACCTCAGC
>NW_015539833.1:1127728-1137008 GCF_001515605.1 Sinocyclocheilus anshuiensis | reverse complement strand
GCAGTCATGAATACACAAGTGGATACTACAGAGTGTCTAAGATCCTGTCTGACATCATCACTCAGCGCACAATCCCTACCATACTCTTCACCTGTGTTGTTTATTTCATGATCGGTAAATGACGATTAAAAATGTACATGAATGCACGGAAATGTACATGATTAAATCTTAAAGAAACGGTACATAATTGCTCAAAATTACTCGCTTGAATGGTAAGATCCATCTGTCTTCTGTAAATGTATAATATAACAACTTTCTGTTGAGATAATATTTTAATGATGGTTGAGGAATGTCTATTCATTTGAACAGGCATTGGAGATAAATGAGTTTGTGGGGCTGAAGTTTTGTGGAAATGTCTCTACTGTGATGAGCAGCCCTGCTGCTGACGTCCTCATGTAAGTATATGATATATATATGTATATATAGAATATGAACTACTAATCTCTTTATAAGCTTGGTTTTGCACTTTGAAATAGTTTATAATAGTGTATATTGAGTAGGGTTGGCATGCTAGTAGTGCCAACTAACTAGCCACTTTATCTTACTAATTAGTTAGTTATCTTACATTTCCTAAATTGTAATACACTAATGTTCAAACATTTGGTGTCAGTATGATTGATTGATTGATTGATTTTTTGTGAAAGAAATTCATTATTTTATTCAGCAAGGGTGCATTAAATGGACAAAATTTCAAAAAAAGGGGTCATATGATGCGATTTCAATTTCTCCTTTCTCTTTGGAGTGTTACAAGCTCTTGGTGCATAAAGAAGATCTGTAAAGTTGCAAAGACTAAAGTCTCAAATCCAAAGAGATATTCTTTATAAAAGTTCAGAGTCAGCCACACCTACCTAAAACGGCTCGTTCTAACACGCCCCCACATACCTACGTCACTATGTGGGAAGATTTGCACAACGCCGCCCAAATGTTCACGCAAAGAAAGAAGGCGTAACTTTTAGTCTCGCTGTAGTTTTGTTGACGCTGCAGCCATGTCGTGAAGACGCTGTGTGCTTCGTTGTGAAAGCGAAACTACTTTGTTTGGTCTTCCAAAAGAGGACACGACTACAAATCAGTGGTATTTACAACACTGTTCCAGAACAGTTTAACCCAAATATCCAGATGTGTGCAGCGCATTTTATGGAGGACTGTTTACTGATCCTGGGAGAGTAACGTTAGACTAAAATGCCGGCAGTTCTGACTCACGTAAGTACGTTTTCATTTAAAGGATTTGCCACTGATGGTTCAAACGGGCGTTTTGGGCAATAGAGTAGCACTTGTTGTTTGTCATTTCTCTGATCACAAATGCAGACAGAGTTTTATGTTTACGCGGCGCGATGCAATGCAACGCAACACGTAAAAAGACAGTATAAGTCATTATAATCAGTAATCATGTCCCCACTGGATGCAACAAATGCCTCGTTTGTAATGGGTTTTAATGTTTTTGTCTCGTTGCTCCGGCCGGACACGGCATCAACAGTATGTAAGGGGCGTAACATTTCCGTCTCACGCTTGAGGTATTCGACCAATCACAACGCACTGGATAGCTGGCCAATCACAGCACACCTCGCTTTTTCAGACCGATGAGCTTTGTAAAAATTGACGCGTTTCAAAAAGGCGGGGCATAGAGGAGAAACAATAATGTACAGTATGTGGAAAATAATGTGTTTTTTTTACTTTAAACCGCATAAACACATTTCATTACACCAAATACACAAAATAATGTTCTTTTTAGCAGCATCATATGATCCCTTTAAAGTAAAGACATTTATGATTACATTAATGTTACAAAAGACTTCTATTTCAAATAAATGCAGTTCCTTTGAACTTTCTATTCATCAAAAATCCTGAAAAAAATGTACCAGGGTTTCCACAAAAATATTTAGTTGTTTTCAGCAAATCAGCATATTAGAATGATATCTGAAGGATCATGTGACACTGAAGACTGGAGTAATTCAGCTTTTCCATCACATGAATAAATTGTCTTTTTGAAGTTGTTTTAAATAAAAAAGTTATTTTAAATCGTAATATTTCACAATATTACTGTTTTACTGTAGTTTTGACCTTGATGAGCATAAGGGGAAAAAAACAAAAAAAAAATCTTACAGACCCCAAATATTTGAATGGTAGTATGTATATACAACAGATTATTTTTCATGTAAACTTATACTACATTATATTTTACAGGTGCACAGGAGAACAGCATCTGACCTTCCAAGGAATCAATTACTCATCCTGGGGTTTCTGGCACAACCACATGGCACTTACGGTCCTGACTTTGATTTTTCTCATCATCGGTTACATCAAGCTCAGATTCATTCACAAGTTCTCGTAAATGTTCTGATTTGTGTTCGCTTTATGAATGACCACACATTAGCACACACAATTCTGCTATCATACAATATCATTCTGTCCTTTACAGTAAGGATGTAAGGCCCTTTCTACATGTTTTATTCTATTCAAACATATCATATCATAATATTAGTAAGAGATCCCAAATGATAATCTTTTATAAGGTTATATTATGTTACGTTTACTGAAATGACTCATTAATCAAGTTAAATGTAAATATTTTGTCACCTCTCTTTCATTGTTTCCCCCACTCACAGGCCTGGTGCTGAAACCACGGAAAAAAGCTAGTAAACTCTGACTCTGCTGATAACTACGCCATATCTCTTTATTGTACAGATCTTACAGTCGCTTTGTTAGAGGGCATTATAACTGGGATCAAGCCAAATAATCAGCACATAATGAGTTTGAGTAGATTTGATTTTTTATTTTGATTGTTATAATAAACTGTAAATAACAATCTGCCAACTACAGAGTACCATAAAAAGTTACAAAGGTAATTGCACAAATCGGGGAAAAAATTTTTTTTTTTTATTTGTTATAAATATATATTTTTAATTTTTAAGTTTTCGGGAAGAAGTGTGTAATCTCTGCTTCTCTAGCAGCACCAAACACTGGTTTGTTTGAGTGACCCAACATAACACATCTGGCACATTTGACACAAGTGACTACCTGTTTGACCGCATATTTATACAAACTCTTTGTAAACAATTATTTTAGCAGTTTGTTGATGCTAGTTGTGCAGAAATTATACACTTTACATTTAGGGAATTATGAAAAGCTTTGTAAATCCTACCTTAAGACAAATACACATGGGTTTCCCATGAAATCAGATGCACTCCAAATTGAAGTTTGTTTAAAAATGCAAAAAGTATCAAAATGATTTAAGAATCATAATTATTACAAATAAAATGTAAGCATATATGTTTAACAAAACATGCCACACTTAAAATGAGATGTGAACTGCAAAATATGCAAAGCAAACTATAAACTGAGTGAAAATTGCACCAAAGCTCATTAACAAATACAGTTTCTCTATAAAGCATTGTGTGACCACCTTCATTGTTTGAAAATTGTGAACGTTTACTTTTCATATCAAAGATGCTTTATAAGGTACACTTTTGTGTATGAATAGCTGTTTTCATACATTTCTTCTGTTCCATCGTATATATAAAGATACTGATCCTTGTTGAACATTATTTCCTTCATTACATTCATTACTGTAAGCTTTCCAACTGGTTTCTTCAATACTGATGAAAGTGTAATTCATATCCAAGTATATACTGCATTTTAACCAAACCGTAAGCAGTGCATTCAATTATAGCAGGATACAGTACAAAACATCTGATATAAACATATATGTTCTGAGCCATTTTTACATTGGCTTCTAACCAGCTGCTGTCAAGGTGATTTTTAGTGACTATCAGATTCACATAGAATTTACTTTAATTTTTTGCTTAGATGTTGTTAGCCATGTAAAGAAAACTTTCTGGGACCAATGCATGCTGTAAATGAGTTGTAGCTTATTGAAGAAATAATATACTGAATAGAAGTGATCATAGCGAAGATTGCTGGAAAAAGCAAAATGTGCCTCAATTTGAAAATGCATTAATTGTACCTGGTTAATACATGTTAATACAAGCAAACCAAAGCTAAGCTACCACTGACTGACCTTAAAATCGAATTCGCTTTATATCCACAAAAATGTATTTTCATTAAGTAATAGTGAAACTGTGTAGAACTTCCTGGTCGCATAAAAACCATTTATCTTAATTTTTGCATTATAAAGCCCCATTTAACTTTAATATAAAGAAACCCAAATAAATAGCTTTTTGCAGGACTATTTAACTCTACTGCTGTGGCTTTGAGGTGGTTCTTTAATACGTTTAAGTATGTTTTGCCCAGTGCTCTGTACCTGACATGGCACTGGAGAACAAATTGTGGAATTCATGATCTGTAGGAATGTTTTTACAATCAAAACCCTTCACATGTGGGTGGCCCCACTGGCCGCACCATCCGGGCCCTCATCGGACAGCGAGGAGGGTGAGCGGGAACTGCGTGGGTGGAGCTGAGCAGATGGGATGATGGGAGTGGCCTGACGGTGGCTCACCTGTGACATGGTGTCATCAGACTCCCAGCGCTCCAGTTCTTCTCTCACCAGTCTGTCCATTTGCTCTCGGTGCAGCTCGGGATCCCGGCCCATCCTCTCGTCCTGAGGGCATGAGATTGCATTTCTCAATGTAAGTGACAGATTCTACAATATTTTGCTCTAATCCACAACTGAACATGAAAAATGACTAAAGCTGTTTCTCAAAACCTGCCGCCTCAAAAGCATTTTTGGGAATCATAAGCACGGTCCTGACACAAGTTATCTCCATGTCCTAACAAGTGTCCAGCAACAAAAAATTTGTCTAAAAGCGAAAATGCTACCCAACATCACACAATATATTGTATATATGATTATATTTCTATTTAGCAGTAAATGATGTTGGAATTTAGTTATAAATATTATTTAATCATTAATTATTTTCTAGAAGTAAACAGTAATTTAATTATTAAAATATATTTAAAAAAATTAATTATTAAACACAAAATGTACACCGGATTTTTTTTATAATTTCTGTGATTTTTTTAAATACTTTTATTAAACAAGAATTTATTAAATTGATCAAAAGTGACAGTAAATAGAATTATAAATGTTACAAAAGATTTCTATTTCCAATAAATGCTGCAAAAACTTTGAAACTGACAATAATAAGAATCATTATTAATAATTAAGCACCAAATCAGCATATTATAATGATTTCTGAAGGATCACGTGACACTGAAGACTGGAGTAATGATGCTGAAAATTCAGCTTGGCCATCAAGGGGAAAAAAAATGCAATTTAAAATATATTAAAAATAGAAATCAGTTATTTTAAATTGTAATAATATTTTAAAATATTACTGTTTTTATCCTATATTCCTTGAAAAACATGAAATAATCTTAATTATTCCACACTTTGAAAATTATAATCTATCTATCTAATGTACTATTTCACCTAATATTTTTTGTGTGGAATTTAGTTATAAATATTATTTAATCATTAATTATTTTCTAGAAGTAAACAGTAATTTAATTATTAAAATATATTTAAAAAAATAAATTATTAAACATAAAATGTACACCGGATTTTTTTTATAATTTCTGTGATTTTTTTAAATACTTTTATTAAACAAGAATTTATTAAATTGATCAAAAGTGACAGTAAATAGAATTATAAATGTTACAAAAGATTTCTATTTCCAATAAATGCTGCAAAAACTTTGAAACTGACAATAATAAGAATCATTATTAATAATTAAGCACCAAATCAGCATATTATAATGATTTCTGAAGGATCACGTGACACTGAAGACTGGAGTAATGATGCTGAAAATTCAGCTTGGCCATCAAGGGGAAAAAAAATGCAATTTAAAATATATTAAAAATAGAAATCAGTTATTTTAAATTGTAATAATATTTTAAAATATGACTGTTTTTATCCTATATTCCTTGAAAAACATTAAATAATCTTAATTATTCCACACTTTGAAAATTATAATCTATCTATCTATCTAATGTACTATTTCACCTAATATTTTTTGTGGTTTTCTCTAGGTTTTGTTTCACATTTATATTTGTAAGGTTAAACATTTTTATCATCACCTCCATGACTCCATCCAGGATCCTTCCAAGCACATCCCTCCTCTTCATCTTGGCTCTCTCCATGGCCTCTAACTTCACGATAACGGCGTCAATCTTTGACACGATGCTGCCGATGGAGTGCTCCATGCGGTCCACTCGACGCACGAGCCTGATGGGCCACATCAAGCACAAAATAGTTTTCATTTAGAGGTCTAACATTCAATATATTGTGAAAACGTAATGCTAGCTAAAGGATGTTGAGTGACAGGTGATGTTTACACTTGGAACTCCTCGTAAGACACGCCCCCTGAGCTGCTGCCACGGCGACGAGAGCTGTGTCCACTGTCCTCATCGTCGTCCTCCTCGGAGTCGTCCTGGCTACGCGAGAAGCTCCGCCCACTCACTGGCCTGGGCAGCGAACTGTGCTCCAGATCCAAGTCCTCCTGGCGAGTGTTCAAGAGATACTAAGCATCCGCTCCAGTGTGATTTAGAGATTTGCTTCTTGTTTTAACTGTGTTCTTGAATTTTTTTTGTAGCTCTGAAGGTCATGGGTTCGATTCCCAGGAAAGCAAGAACTGATAATATGTGTACCTTGAATGCAATGTAAGTTGCTTTGGATAAAAGCATCTGCCAATTGCAAAGACTAAACTAATTATGTAAGCATATGTTTTTCCACTCACTCTCTCTTTCTCCAAGTCATCTCTCATTTGCTGGTGCTCGTGTTCGGTCAGTTCCTGATCTCCGTCAAGGTCATACTTGGCAAAAATGGCTTCAATCTCAGCATCCGAATGGCCCTTTCTGTGTACAAATGCATATAAAACGATTCGCACTGACAGTTAACATGCATCTTGTGAGGGGTTTAATTTGTATCACACAGTGGGGGTAAATGATTCTCACCCTCTGAGGTCTTGTCGGAGCTCATCAAAGCTGAGTTTGGCCCCAGCCTGGTGTAAACTGTCTGGGATGTCATTGATGGAGGTCTTCTTCAGCTTGAGTTTGACCATCGCCCTGTTGTAGCCCTTCTTGATGAGGTCTGTGATCTCCATCTCTGACCTCTGCTGGGCCATGTCAGCTTTCACCTCAGAGTATGTGTCATTGATGATGGCCAAGAACATATTCTGAACAGTAAAACATGAGCATTTTTTTCATTTAAGATTGATTTCATGTAATTTATGTCATGTTTCTCTTGTGTTTACCAGCAGAATCATGAAGATGAAGAACACAAAGGTGGTGAAGTAAATTGGCCCCAACACGCTGTCGGCCTCCTCGATTTCTGAGAAGTCAAAATCTCCCAGAATGATCCGGAACTGTGTGAAACTGTGAGCAATGGAAACCACCAACGTTAATAATATATTCATAAAGTATTACAATATTTTAAAAACAAAATGTCTTAAAGGGATATGTCACCCAAAAATGAAAATTCTGTCGTCATTTGCAAGCTGTTCTAAACCTGTATGACTTTCTTTCTTCTGTTGAACACAAAAGCAGATATTTTGAAGAATGTGGGTAATCAAACAGTTGCTGGTCCCCATGGACTTCCATAGTACTTTTTCTATACTAACAGCTTGAGGGTGAGTAAATGATGACAGAATTTTCATTTTGGGTGGACTACCCCTTTAAAAGTAACTAAGTGAATACATTTACTGATTTATAATTAAATGAATAATTGAAAACAAATATTCCTTCTAAAATAAAAATAATATTACAAAAAGAAAAGTGATACTTTATGTCAATTTTATGACATGCGCATTTAAAGTTTTCTTCTCTGTTCTAACGTACATCCGAATTAATTAAGGCAGGGACTGTAATTAAATTACATTTTCATTAAAACTTACAAGGTAAAAAAAGTAACAATTTTAAACATATACATGGATGAATCATACACAATAACATCTATAACATGCATTTAGAAAATAGATAGAAAATAGTTTAATTTCATGATCTTGTATTCATTTTTGTGTTTTGTGTTTTACTGCATATTATTATTTATATAATACTATATTCTAATTATATTCTTGGTTATTTAGATGCCTCCAAAACTCACATGCAGGCCTGAAAGGTGCTGAAGTCGTTAACTTGAGTTCCAAACACTAAATATGCTAGCTGAGCGTAGGCCAGGAACACGATGAAAAACATGATAGCGAAGCCCATCAGGTCCTTGGCACAGCGTGACATGGTGGTGGACAGCTGATTCATGGTCTTATTGAAATTAATAAACTTAAAAAGCTGTGGGAAAAGCAAGATGGTTGTATTTTGATGAAACCACAACAACAAAAAATCATTCTTGCATGTCAAATGTTGAGACAAGACCTCACCTTCACCCATGAGAGGAAGACAATGACAGCAGCCAGGTTGTTGAAGTGAACCTGAAGGCGAGCAAGCGGCTCAAAGTTGGGGTATGTGCTGTGGTTCTCCAGCAGGAAGTGAAGTCTGTGACTGACCGCTGAAGTTCTGCAGATGTTCATAATGATGGCTGGAACGCTGAGCTGTGACGATGATGAACAAGATGAGCAAAGACCAACGTGTCATACTCAAATGACATTGGCCGGAGTAAACCATACATATGCAGTGTCTCAAAATCTATCATTATGCACTTTGACCTACTGCAACAATGAGAACATCCAAGCAGTTCCACAGGCTCTTGAAGTAACGCAAACGATGCAGGCGGATCTCTAGAACTTCTTCCACCAGGTAATACAGCACAAAGAGGCAGAAGGCCACTTCACACATTCCCACAAAGTAGTCCCAGCTGGACACATAGCGGATAAGACGCACCGTCTGGAACTGCCAGGAGGTCACAGCGCCCCCTGTGGCTGGAAACTCCACCAGCAACCTACAGCAAAGCAGTAAGTGACAGATCTTTGAGGCACGGTTGTATACCGAGTCAAGAAAAGTAAAGCATGGATGCTAAAGCTATGCTATATTTTATTGCATAAAATAGCTTTACATTTTATGGATCTCCACACATGAAAAAAAATATTTTTTTAAATTGAGGCCACAAATTAAGAATTTGTTCCCACAATTTAATAATTAGCTCCTTTGTTTTAAGTAAAATGCATGGTCATATTGTACTAAATCGTTCTCATAATTTGCTGATTTGTTCCCACGTGGCCTGGATTTAACTAAAATTAAGGAACAAATTAATCATGGGAGTCATGGGAGCAAATTCTTAATTCGTGGCACCAATATCTTTTGTTTCCTCTGCATGTAATGTCCAGGGCTCCGTAAAATGTAGTTATTTAAATTAAAAATATTTTACATTTAAATT
>NW_015539833.1:1109486-1127436 GCF_001515605.1 Sinocyclocheilus anshuiensis | reverse complement strand
TTTTTTTTTTTAATTCTTTAATATATTTAAGTTAAATACATGCAAGAAAGAGGCAATGGTGGGCAAATTACAGCATCACAAATGCTAAACTTGAACCCTAAAAAATTTTCTTAAATTTACATTTCTAAAAAAAAAATTTTTTTTTTAAATTACAAATATAAAAAGTTATACTTTTTAAGTAAAAAGTACAGAAAAGCTTAATATTTTAAATGGAGTCTGTATGTTAAAAGTAGAAGAATGTTAAACCTACGTTATATTTTATTATATAAAATACCTATGTAAATATAGTTATTTACATGTTAATTTTCATTTAAATTATATATATTAAAGTTGAACAAATGCAAACAAGAAAACAATCACAATTCAGTATGCAATCCATCATGAAACCTTAACTATTAATGGATAATTTTCAAACTTTAACCGTAAATTTCTTTCTTTCTTTCTTTTTTTTTTTAAACGTATAAAAAGTTTACAAACAATGGAGTCTGTATGTTAATGGTTTGGGCAGAATTAATTGAAAAAAAATTAATAATTGGGATTCTTGGTTTAGAACACAATAATTTTTAATTGTAACAATCCAAAATGAGCATTAAATCCCATGCACTTACAACACACATTCAGTTCATTACCTGACAATACAAAACAGGTTAACGTTGCCATTGTAGATGGAGAAGTCCAGGAACACTGCTCTAGTGCCTCGGTCCAACCAGAGGTTGTTTTTTAACTCCTGCAGCTGATTGGCTGACTTCTCTCGAGTGCGTGACAGGTCCTGGTAGTAACCTCCACCACCATAAGTCGACATCTGACCCCAGTAGCTGCTCTCACCCAGATTGCTCTCCTCTGAGTATCTCCACCTGGCAGATAAACAGCATGATAAACCTGCTCAAGACCAACGATCAACCACTATTTTTATTATTCAAAATATACATCATTTTACATACGCTGTGCCATTCTTCGGTCCGAACGGTGACTTGTCCTCATTGGCAGGAGAATAGACACTGTAGCAGTCGTAAACCTCATCCCGCAGGTCCTCATGGACAAAACAGGACTCATTGCGTACTTTGAGTTGCCGGAGACGTGGGACGCCCAACAGGAGGTTCTCGTAGTAGATCAGACTCTGGTTTTCTGGGAGGCTCTTGTTGTTGTACCAGAACTCCCAGTACATGCCATTAAGAAAGGGGCCTTCTGTGAACTACAGATAAAGTTTTCATTAATGTCTGTGATGCAGTTATAACTAATCTGCAATTTCGTACTGTAAAAGAGCATTAGTCAGTGGAATAATTACTTTCCAGAAGTCCTCCATGGTTGAAAGGGTCTTGAAGATCGTGGGTTCTCCGCTTGTCAGCGGTGTATCCAAGAAGAGTTGGGACATGACTTTGGTGTAGTAGTACATGTTGGTGCTCACCATTCCATAGGTTACTAATACAAATATCAATAATGTGTTTTAATCAGAATAACATGTTGTGTTTCTGTAGATGGTAGAGCATATTGGAGAGCAGATAGATGCTCCTAAATTTTCACTATATAAAATGTTGTGCATTTTTAATATGGATGCATTTATTTGTGTTCCTGTTGCTCAAGCTGTAAAGCATGGTGCAAGCCAATGTCATGGGTTCAATTCCCAAAGAATGCATTAACTGATAAAATGTACTGTACACTGTATATGCAATGTAAGTTTGTTAAAAATCTGAAAAGTCTGAAATGCATAAATGCAAAATGAAAATGCATGCTTTTTTTTCCTCGCAAAAAATAAAACAAAACATGAATTGTTGCTGTGGTTGTTACGAGTATTTATAGTGCCTGCTATTCCAGAAAGGGGCAGACCCTGGGAAAATGACAATTTGAGCAATATTTTTTTTCCATTTTGACATCTGAATGTCTATGCTGAATGGCAACTCATATTGTAGCATTCAAAATTTAAAAAAATATATATACTTTTTAAGTATTCTTACATTTTATGCTCTAATTAAATAGATTCTTAATCTGACAAATATTTTCAAGGCCTTTTACTCTAACATGTAAGGAAAGGAAATGTAAAAGAATTAAAAATATGAATGTTATGGTATGCATTAACATATGCAAGCACGAAACCAATATTCAACCTACATATGCAGAGGGTGACCAGAAAGAGGATGTAGGTGATCATTTCTCGTAGGACGGTTTTCAGGTACATCTCTCTGTTACTGTTGCTCTCACCTAAAAGACGAGTGTCCCACAACACTGAAACAGAGAAAGAAATGAGGAAAAAGATGTTCCATCAATTCACGAAAACACGTTTACCTAGCTATCTAATTCATCCTATTTAATTTTTTTTACATTTTGTTAATCTTCTGAGACAAAATTTTTAAATGTGATAAATGTGTTTAAATGTGAAAACCATGATACATGTTTTTTGGGGGGGTTTAGTTAGAAGGAACAAATTCTAAACAGTATACACATTAACCAAACACCTTGTCATATTTAAATGTTACTTAAGACATTATTGTGGCCCTTTATGACCCATCCTCGTAAGGCAATTAGACGTTTTACAATATTTGTGCGTACATTTTCAGTATAGTGAAACATAAATTTCACCTCTCATTTTCTCCAGTATCCTCTTCCCACAGCTGCTGTGTTCTTGTGCTGGTGGAGTCGGATACAGTACTCTGTTGATCCGCGCACTGATGCCAGAGAAGCTCCCGGGTCCGCTGCCGCTGCTGGACGCCGTGGACACAGAGCGCCGGCCCGGGCTCGCCGGAGGCCAGTCCGCTTCCATCATCCCTTCCTCCGGTTCGAACCCTGGGTTATCTCGGCTCCATGCCTGTCTGGAGCTGGAGGTGGGTGGAGAGGGGGTCTCATCGGGCACTCCAACGCCCACTTCTTCATGATGCATTTTTTCCATCTCGATCCCTTCATAAGGCGGAGAGGATGCGGGGGCAGATGCCGCCTGGGCCTGCGGCGCTTGAGGACGGACGCGACTGGAGCTCATCGTGTCATTTACAGTAACCTAACATAAACAAACGTCTTAATTTTAGTCGCTCTTTAGTCGGAAGCTAGAGCAAAGTGATGCCAAAACTCAAAACACAGATTCAGAAAGTCTCGAATTTGATTTCCACCAAGTCAAGGTCATCGAATAGTTATTGTTTGAGCTTTTTAAAAATCCGAAATCCACTTTTACGACGTTATGCAATAGAAATACGCGAGAAAATCCGAGTGAAAACTTCATACCACAACAAAAACCGCAGAAAGGTAACGTTATTTGTCTGGAAAAAGAGACACTTTGAAAAATAAGAATAGTTTATACTTGCATGTTTTTCTCTAAAATAACTCGGGGTGGCTTCAGTCCAGCTTTTGGGAGAGAGGAGAAAAGCAGTGTTCCAGTCCACACTCAGCCATCTTGTTCCCAGTTGTTTCCAGACTGGAGGAATCCAGTTACACTGACATCAACCTCTGGAAACATCAACATTGCCCTTATTTAGTGCAGCTCCTGCCTCTCTGTCCACCACACTTTCACGGACACTCACAAAACCATTAAAACGTGCGCTTAATAGAAATATAAGAAATTAAAACTAAATTTAATTTTGTAAATGGTTTACATCTTTAAATTAATTTGTAAATAGGTCAAAAACGTACATTTGTATCATTAGGTCTAACTACGCGAATTAACACACTCTGTTGTTGTTTGCGACTCTTGCTGCCAGGCAACAAGATGTCGCCCCCTCTCCAGGATTGGATAAGAAGTGTGAGTGACAGTTGGATGAACCAATCAAAAGATCAAATCAAAAAACTTTACTACTGTATGCAAGTGGGTAGGCAAGTATGAGATGTAGCGACTATATACTAGGGTCTCTTGTCTTAGCTATATATCTTTGCTATATAGCAGTTAATTACCACAGAAGTTACGTTTTAAATAATGACTTCCAAAAGCACTGTAAAACATACGAATATAAAGGGAAACTGCTACTATATAGTGATATTATGTATAGCGATCATAGACTGTAAAAAAAGATAGCGATATTTAGGCCTATATAGTGATACTATTTATCACTATGCTTTCCAAGTACACTCTTAAAAATAAATTGCTTTTATTGGCATTGATTGTTCCACGAAGAACCTTTAACATCCATAGAAACTTCCGATTGCACAAAAGGTTCTTTATAGTAGAAAATGGTTCTTTAGGTTATTAAAATGTTCTTTACACTAAGAAAAACTGTTATTTTTTCATTCAATCAAATTTTCTGTTATTCATGTATAGAGTGACTGTGACAAATCTGTTAATTTGGTCATTAATATCATGCTTTACTAATTATGCCTGATATTTATTATTAAATAGTTAATTTTATTCTAAAATGAATTACTTTCAGTGGTGTTTGTAAAACATGTTTATTTGTCAATAGGTACTGCTTGTACAGTAGTAGGCTATATCTGACTAAAAACTTCAACTTTGACTTTAGACCTGATGACTTTGACATGATTAAAGCATAATAATTACACTATTCTTACACAATTCACACAGTTATAAACACATACATTAGGTATCTCCACTGATTTATGAGTGTGAATGTCAGAACCACTGATTTTTTGGTCCCATTTGCCCTCTGTTGAGAAGTGCTCAGGTGAAGATAGAAGGTTATGAAGATACATCGAAGGATAAGGAGCGAGACAGTGACTGTGTGGAACATGAGACTCGATCAGTTGTTCAGTATGCAATTAAGTCTATTGTGTTTCTAGTATTTGCGTACCATGGCAAATCTACAACATTCTGCCATAAGGGATATTCAGTGAGTCATTTGCAGCCTTAGACAAGTCCAAATACAACCTTGCTGATAGTGATCAGAATGGGTTTGAACTAAATATTTTTCATCTGAATCAGATTTTCTGTAGCACCATTTGGGATTTTCACATGTCACACCTTTACCCATGTCTCTCCATTGTCTGCCAGTTCCTCTTAGTTTTCAAGCCCACCCTGGGTGTTACCATGTATAGAAACATTTGGTTACCTAACCTCCCCTTGTCTCCACATAAAAGTGCCCCTGCTTCTCCAGATCCAGGTCACCAACTTATTTATCTTTGTTCCTCGGTGGTAAAATCAACTCCCAACACCTGTTAAAACAGCGAACACTCATACAAAATCATACAAATGCCACATACAAATGAAGTCCCAGAAGATATTCAGACATAATTAAAATGTATTTTTTTCTGACAAATAAAGTCATTTAGTCAGTGCCTCAGGTGATTTCACAATTTGTGGGGGCTCCACAAGAGCTGGTTTAAATAAATAAAAGGCATGTTGACAGGATCTTTGCATCATTTGCAGCTCTCAGTTCACAGCCATATAATACAGAAGGTATGTTTCTGAAAACGATTGTTTAATGATTTTACATTAATATTTGAATGCTTAATTGTATCAATGACCTCCTTTATTCTTAATTTTGAAGCTAAACCTATGCTAAAATTATGAATGAATCAAAAGTAATTCTGAAGGTTTTTCAAACTAAAATTCATGTGTGCTATTTCACAGGTAGAAACATCTTTTGCCCCAAAGTACATTAGTCCGAATTCTGAATTTTATACTAAATTCTTTCGTTCTAATATATGTAAATGTGTCATACATTAGGTATGTCCACTGGTTTGTTATAACTGTGAATGTCAGAACCACTGAATTTTAATCCCATTTGTCTTCTGTTGATCAGAGCTTCAGAAGCGCTCAGGTGAAGATGTTGTTCTTCTAGAAAGTTATGAAGTTACACCGAAGGATGAGGAGCGAGGCGGTTACTGTGTGGATTATGAGGCAGCCAGTCCTTTTCCCACCCCTGCTGCACTAACAACCGCAATAAAGTACCATACACGGTTACGACAGTCCAACCCCCCCCCAAAAAACATCCAAAATTCAGTGCTGGGTGTACTACGGTAAACCTGTGAAGCTGTATCTACCCATGAGGAATCTGCCCATACTTCCCAATTCTCTAGGGAATATGGTGGTCTCTGGGCTATATACAGGGGGAATGAACGGTTTTGTTAATGTCCAACATAGGGTAGTGTGCGGGAAACTGCAAAGGCCAATGAGAAGTTTCCCTAAAGGACTTCATGATTACAATAATGGCAACCGAGGATAACCTATAATAAAGGATCAGGGGCAGTTAAGGCAATAGCGGGCAGGCCTGTGATGGCGTTTCAGATGTCCAACAGACGAAGCTCCTCTTTTTACAAACGTCTCAGATCTTATCAGGGAGTTTTAGCTGCTCAGAGGCCCAGGGGAAGTACAGTTTGTTCTCGCTGTGTTGAGGGTGCAGGACTAGACTACCCAGGTAGCCAGCGCAATCGGGCCAATTGCGGCTGAGTGTCGGCTCACTCGGCTGTGTTCTGGCAGCGGCTCACCGAAAGTGAGCCAGCTCTGGCCCAGTAATGGTTGCCAGATTTGGCTAGGCTTTGGATGTGCGGACCTGGCCCGATTTGCACTGAGACACAGCACATTTAGCCACATTCGGCCCGATTACGGACCATAAGGGCTGGTCTGATTTTGTCTGAGATATGGGCATGCATACCCGGACCAGTTTAGGTTGAGTGCTGGGGGTAGGTCTCCGTTTACAATGTGGTAAATAGTATGTAGCAGTGACACTGGCATTGGGCCACAATCACACCGACGAGTGGCCCAATGCTGGTGGTGTCGGCTCAGTTTCAGTACCCAGACTCGGGCCAGTACTGGCTAAGAGTGCCATTTTGGTTGGCGTGATTGTGGCCCAATGCCGGTGGTGTTGGCCCAGTTTCAGTACCCAGACTCGGGCCAGTACTGGCTAAGAGTGCCATTTTGGTTGGCGTGATTGTGGCCCAATGCCGGTGGTGTTGGCCCAGTTTCAGTACCCAGACTCGGGCCAGTACTAGCTAAGTGTTTCATTTCTCGTCGTTGTGATTGTGGCCCAATGCCGGTGGTGTTGTCTCAGTTTTAGTACCCAGACTCGGGCCAGCACTAGCTAAGTGTTCCAATTCTTGTCGGCGTGATTGTGGCCCAATGCCGGCAGTTTTGGCAGCCGGACTCGGGCCAGTGTATTTGGGCCGATTCTGGGGCGTCATTCATCCCATGTTCATGCCGAGTCTGGCAACCGCAGCTAGGCCGAGTTATTTCTTCCGGCCTGCCGGATCTGGGCCATTTTCGGGCCAAACCATTTTGGCTACCTGGGTAATGTTCTTCTCCAAGTAGATACAAGCTAATTTAAATTTTAATGTCAAGAGCCAACTTCCTCCTTTCAGCATGTTCAACATGAGCTTCATTCAACTGATTCTGACAGTGAGTATACACAAACTATCATTGTTTTGCATATCCTTTTTTATTTTGTTATGTAGTTGTGTTGTACCACTATGTCTCCAATAAAAATAAAAGCACTGTACATGGCAGGTGACTTGAAGTTGATTCTATTCTATTTCTACTACTTTTTAACACAAATGCCATTTTTGACCGTTTTTTATATACTTCATCACTGGACTAAGCACACATGTAAGTAAGTATGTAACTGCAAAACACTATTAGAATTGTGACATATATACATTTTAACTTATACATTGATTAACCTTTAACACATGATAATTTATAATATGCAGTGAATAACAATGCACAAATAAACAGTGACACAATGAATAAAGAATATAATGCAAGCAAAGTTTAACTTAAATACATACATACATAAATGTATCAGCAGTAATATTAAAAAACATAAAAATGTAAAAGAGATTACCTAAAATTTGTTTTTATTGGGTCAGTGGGGCCCACACAAAGGAACAATATCTATACACAGCAAAATATAAAACGCAACATGATTGGCTGCGTTATTTTTTCCCATGCACGTCAGATCCATAGACTCCCTTGACCTGATACTTGTTTGCTTTGGTTTCCACGGTTATGTGAACGACTTCTGAATTGTCCAATCGCGATGGGCTTTGAAGTCATTCCGACCAATCCGATTGTCTAGTAGGCGGAGACATGACGCGTTAGAGGCGGGACTTGCCGGGGCCTCTCCATCACTTCCCGTGCCGCAGCCTGTCAACCTCGACGCTTCGTAGTTCAATACCCACACAGTGGACCCGGCACTTCATTAAAACATCTCCTGCAAATTTATATAGCACAATTTATTTGTTTATCTATCAAGTGTGAATTAAGCAGCTCAGAATGGAGACATCTGGTAACTCGAGTAAGAAGCAGAAACTGAGTAACGCGCCTGAGAGCTGGGTGAGTAGCGGCTAAATATTGAGGGATGTTTTGCATTACTAATGTGGTAACTTACAGTCTCGTGTTATGAATATGGTGTTTTTGATTATGCTGAATCTGACCCATCCCGTTTTAATTGATAGTATAAGCGAAGTCCAGAAGAATCATGCCTGTAATAGAAGTCCTTAGTTGTGATAAATTAATGAAACAGATGCGAATACTAATTTTATGCGTACATTTTGCCTGTGCCTTAAAACCTAGTGTGCTGTCCACCTAGACAGCATTTCTAGGCAGCACAAGTACGAGTTTCATCACTTTTTGGACGTTTAGTATGATACATGGCTTCTAGGACGTGTACCATGGTATTCTTTGTATTATGTAATTACCATGGTACAAAGATATGGTAATCATTCAGTACCACGTTCTATATCTATGGTAGTACAATCAGTGTTTTTGATTTATAGATGTGTGCAATATTTGTGAATATCATCAATAAAAATGACCACGTTTATTTGGATATGGTACCATGATACCACAATTTGTTTGGTGTATGTATTATGGCATTAAAAAGTGTGTGTCTGTGTGTTTTACATTTGAATATGTATTATTTTTAATTATATATATATATAATTAAAAATAATGACCATTGAAAACAACATAACACCAAGAGACATTCATAATATGCTATATGCAATGCCATACAACAAACAAAATTCAACTGAAAACACTTTCTTTAAGTGTTTCACTTAAGTCAGTCAAACAGGAGGTCTTTGTCAGAAATGAGACAGATTAAATGAATGTGACATAAATCAAATGTGTTTCCTGCAATTTGTGCAGGGAATGCAAAGAGCCACCAATGTGACGTATCAAGCCCATCATGTGAGCAGAAACAAGCGTGGCCAGGTAGTCGGCACTAGAGGAGGATTTCGAGGATGCACGGTGTGGCTGACAGGTGCTCGGACAACCCCTCTTCTGTTATTTTGGAAAATAAACAACTGGATGATTCCATCATGGTTGTATCTAAAATTGTCTGTAAATATCTTGACTTATTTGTTCTGCATCCTCAGGTTTATCTGGTGCTGGTAAGACGACAGTCAGCATGGCTCTGGAGGAGTATCTTGTGTGTCATGGCATCCCCTGCTACACTCTGGATGGAGATAACATCAGGCAGGGCCTCAATAAAAATCTGGGCTTCAGTCCTGAAGACCGTGAGGAGAACATTCGTCGTATCGCAGAAGTGGTGAAACTGTTTGCTGATGCTGGTCTTGTGTGCATTGCCAGCTTCATTTCCCCATACAGCAGGGTGAGAAACATACAGAGCTGTGCGTATGTGTGTGTATAACACTTCTTAACCCTGTAAAGCCTGACATATGAAATAATAATCAGAAAAATCAAATTTTATTGAAATTTTATTCAAAGTTTATTGAAGCTTTTTTTTTAAACTAAAATGCATATGTTTTTATGTTTTCTATTATATTTGATACATCAGGCTTTATGGCTCATATAGTATGAATTAGAAGAATATTGAACTCGCACTCAAGGAAGAAAAAAACACCTGTTTTACTCAGAGGCCCAAACTAAGCAAAAATATTCAATTTTTTGCAGATATTGATATTTATATGGTCAAAAAGTAAGATGAAATTCTGATTGTATGTAATTTAAAGGGACATCGGATGCAAAATTCACTTTTACATGGTGTTTGCATATAAATGTGTCTTAGGAGTGTGTGGACACAACCACCCTATAATGATAAAAATCCATTCACTCCTTTTTTTTAATCCCCAAAAAACCTAAACAGTCTCAATTATTAAGCCGTTTTGATTTTATGAGCAGCAGTACGACGTCTTACTACTCAGACCTTGCCCATGACTGCTGATCCAGTATTAGCATATCTCTGCCCTCAGCCAGTTGTACTCTGTCCACTATCTTCTCCGTGCTCGGTAGCAACATCAATGTCTCGTAAGCAATGCAGGTGTTTTGTAGTTGGTTATAAAAGTGAACGAGTCTTCATTTTCTCCCGACATCAGAGCCACTGAGGAAGATCTTAAGGCAGAGATACACTCATATACCTGAATATAAGCATTGAGAGTCTAGCTAATACAAATAAAGAGTTGTAACTTAGGCTAATACAATAGGGAAACATACAAACAACACATGCATATACCAGATACAATTATAACTGATTAATTATAGTCTAAATAAAGAAATGTCTTTATGTGTGTGTGTGTGTGGGTGTGTGTGTGTACATGTTTTTCTATACTGGTGGGGACTTAAACCTGAATACACACCTACTCATGGGGACTTGTGTCACTGTGGGGACCTAAATTGAGGTCCCCATGGGTACAGAAGCTTATAAATCATACAGAATGAGTTTATTTGAGATTGTAAAAATGCACAAAGTTTTCTGTGAGGGGTAGGTTTAGGTGTAGGGCGATAGAAAATGGTTTTTATACTGTACAAACTGTATTTTTATTGCCCTACACCAACCCTACCCCTAAACCTACCCATCACAGCAAACTTTATGCATTTAAGGGTGTTGTTTCACATGGCCATTGAGGAATTTTAACCAAAGTATGTTACAGACATTTCACGAAGACCCTAAAGAACATCTGCTGCATGTCCACAGGACCGCCTGAATGCAAGGAAGATCCATGAAGCTGCTGGCCTGTATGTTTTTTAAGCCTTTTGTTTTACGGGGACACAGGAAGTGTCCTCATAAACCATGTTTACGTTGTAGTACCCATGTCATTATACACATTTGTGTCCTCATAAACCATATATACCTGTACACACACGTCTGGTTCACTATCCTTACACACACACATATATATATATAAAGAACTAAAATAGAAATAAATATAAAGAAAATGTAAATATTAGCGTTGTATTTTTTAAGTGTACTATAAAATAACTATTTTTATTTAATACTCATTTTTTATTGTAAAATGTAATATTATTATCAAACTTTATTTATTATTTTGTTTATTATTTTATTTAAAGAAAACTAAATAAAGTGCAATAATAGTATTATTACTGTTAAATTATAAATTTAAATTATAGATTACTGTTAAATTATAGTTATATTTAATGGGTCACACTATGTGCAGTGTGAGAACTAAACCAATTCTCCAGGTGCACCCTGGAGTGGAGAAACTTACATGCACCCCTGTATAGTGCAAAATATGTCTTATTTTCACTCACTCTTTTGATGTAGATTCATTGTGTTTTATGGCTCACATTTAATCTGTAAATGGTCAGTAGTCAATAGGACAGTCAGTCCTAAAGTGCTGACAACAAACCCAAATCATTCTCTTAATTTCAGTGACCTGCTTGTGCAGAAATATGTGAAATTATTAAATGAGCCAAGATAGTGTCCTTGAAATGTTTTGAGGCAGTGAAGAAGAAAAATACCAGGAAAAGAATTGTTAGACTTTTGCAAAATAGTTAAAAAGTGGAGATTGTGGCCTTTTTGGTGTGCGTAACATTTCATCTTGGGGAACACGGTTGTGTTATTAGCTGTGTGTGAGTAGTTTGAGAGTAAGCTAAAGGTTTTTGAGAGGTTACACAAAACTTTCTTAGCAAACCAGTGGTGACTTATCACAACTCTCTTGGTTTCCTGAAGAGATTGAGATGATTCTTGGAAAGCAGGTTTCTGGTAGGAAATGACTGTGACTCAATGACTCTTGTGTTTCCTGCTGTTTTTGTTATATTTAATTTCTTTTGCTGTGGAGCTGCAGATTAAGTAAGAGTGAATCAGGTGAAGAGTGATACAGGAAAGATGCAAATCTGAAAGTTGCTAACATCTTGTGATGAGAATGATTGACGTATATAGCAGGAAGTGTCTTTTTCTCATGCACATGTTAAATTATACATGCACACCACATATGAGCTGCTTTATACGGTTGTAGAAAACACCAAATCATTTCAGCGCTACTAAGAACTGAAATGTTTCCAGTCCTATTGAATGACAATCTGTTTTCATGAAGTGCATCCAAAGTATATATGCTTCCGCTGATGAATGGATTGTGTTTTTAATATAACGGCCCGGGTTATATACTCCTGTTGTCCTCAGGGTTCACAGGAATAGATTCTGAGTATGAAAAGCCAGAGGCCCCTGAACTGGTACTGAAGACGGATTCTTGCAGTGTGAACGAGTGCATCCAGCAGCTTTTAGACCTCCTGCAGGAGAGAGTAAGTTCACTCCATTTATTCATGTTAAAGGGAATTCAGTGTGAGCCTCAGATATGCTGCATATATATGCATAGCGTATTTGGAGTTTTTGATCTAAATGTCTTGCTTGGATTACAAAATGATGCACATTTCAAATGACCGGTTGCAAGCAGTAAAACAGCACTTGCCACAGAAGTGTTTGCTGCGTCAATGAGCATGTTATGTGCACATAAATATTCTAATATTTAGAATATTCTGAATCTCGCAAATCTACGATTAGTATGAAGTCACGTTTCAATTGGAAATTTGTTGCATGTGTAAACCTTATTCATAAAATCCACTGAGAGGAAATAACTATAATAATAACGGTTTTCTATTTTAAAATGTAATTTATTCCTGTGATGGCAAAGGTGAATTTTTACTCCAGTCTTCAGTGATCCTTCAGAAACCATTCTAATATGCTGATTTGGTGCTCGAGAAACGTTTCTTATTATTATCAATGTTAAAAACAGTTGTGCTGCTTAATATTTTTGTAGAAACAGTGATTCATCTTTTTCAGGATTCTTTGATGAATAGCATTTTTCTGAAATAGAAATGTCTTTACTGTTGCTTTTGATCAATTTAATGCTTTCTTGCTGAATAAAAGTATTAATTTCTTTACAAAAAAAAAAAATCTCACTGACTCCAGACTTTTGAACGGTAGTTTATTTAGCAATGGGAACTCATGGCTAAATGGATGCATTTCTGTGGTGACAAGACAGTTTTTATATATTGATTTATTCTGATGCCTTTATGCATTTAAACATCATATTTGGAATATTACATTACATGATGGGGTATTTTTCTATGCACTCACTATACGTTGACATCCTTATTGTATGGATATAATACATACGTATCTTATCCTTTTCTTGGATATAAATGACAATGATGTCTGTGTGATAATGTTTTGACCGTTTGCAGGACATAGTTCCTGTGGACGCGTCCTATGAGGTCAAGGAGCTCTACGTGCATGAGAACAAGCTGGACTTGGCCAAAGCTGATGCAGAGACTCTTCCAGCAGTGGAGATCACTAAGGTATCTTCCCGCCTTGTATGTCATTCAAATTCAGATCTGAAACTCCTGCAGATGGTTTGCCGACCCATTATGACTTGCGTACATCCTAACAGCTAATGTCTGTTCTGTGTTGGTGTGTTAGGTGGACATGCAGTGGGTTCAGGTGCTCGCTGAGGGCTGGGCCACTCCTCTGAACGGCTTCATGAGGGAGAGAGAGTACCTGCAGTGTCTGCACTTCAACTGTCTGCTTGATGGTAAACACATGATCTTATGCTAAAACCGTCTTCTTATATCATACTGTCTTGCATGGATCTTTTTCATGCATTGTGTTTTGTAAATGCACCACTAGATGGCAACGTTCGACAGTGTAATGCACTTTTCTTTTTTCTACTGGCCACTATTACGTTAAGAAGTGCTTTTAGAAATCATCTCCTTCGCCTTTTACACTTTTTTGGATTTACTGAATCATTTTCTTTTAACTGACAACTAACAACCCATGATGACAAGTGAAAACACAATTTTTAAAAAATATTTAGCACATTTAAATGAAAAACAAAAAACTTGATTGGCCCCCAACTTCAGGTAGTGCACGAAGAACCCCAGCTCAAGGAGGTGAACAAAAATCTATGGTCACACTTTATTTTAAGGTCCAGTTCTGACTATTAACTACGGGTTTTGCCTCAATAAACTCCCTAATTACTACTTATTAATAGTTAGTAAGGTAGTGTGGTTAAGTTTAGGTATTAGGTAGGATTAAGGATGTAGAAATTTAGTCATGCAGAATAAGACATTAATATGTGCTTTATAAGTTCTAATAAATAGCCAATATGCTAGTAATATGCATGCTAATAAGCAACTAGTAAATAGTGAGAATTGGTCCCTAAACTAAAGTGTTACCGAATCTACTAATAATCTACTAATATTTTAAATTTCTGTGCAGACCCAGGAGAACCTCTTGGAATGGGAGACCAATCGCAAAATACATTTCATTTAGCTGAGGGAATCTATAGGCTCTGCAAGTGGATTTTAAATGTTAATTAGTGGTGGAAATAAAAGAGCTATTATAGTTTTAATGGCGGCTTGGGTTATGTTGATCGCATGCTCTCAAGACAGTTTAGGCTTTTCAGAAACCCGATCGTCTGAAATAAAAACTCGGCACCTTTTTGATTACGAGAATGACAAATGTGCGAATGGCTTTTTAAACCATAATGCGCATTTATAGATCTGGGTAATTACAGCAATTTCCCACACCAAACCTGAGTTTCCAAAAAGTGTCAATTGAGTTTTACGGCCTCATAACACTCTGCTGTGTGTTGTCTTGCCTAGTATTCAAATTTGTGTTCAAGGTATGCATTCACACTCACACACACCTATTAAGATAAAAAAAATGGGCCTAGTAGATGTTATGGATGTGACGGAAATACAGCAAGGGAGATCATTAGGTGTTCATGCATTACATCACCAGCGTCATTAGACTTGATTCCTGGACATCACAGCTTGTGTTATTGTTTTGATCCTTACCATATGCCCGACGGGACTCTTGTTGGACCGGACTGCCATCTTTATGAAACGGACAGATTTGTGCATGTTGCTGCCTGATACTAGTTTAATTTAGATTGAGCTGAAATGGGATGCTCGCAGGGCTCTTTCTTATGGAAAACAGCTGTTTCTGCTATGATGTGTGTGTTTCATCCTGAAAATGGATTTTAAAAGCTTCCCGCTCATATTGCTTTAATCAAGGTGCTGGACCTCTTACTTTCTTCGAAAACTCAACACTTTTACTTATCTCGCCCCATAGATCCTTAGCTATTCCATTTTAGGCTTTTAAAAGCTGTTGATTTTTCAAAGCCACAGTCTGGTTAATGTATGTGCCATGCATCTGTCCTCTGTTCATAGGTGGGGTTATTAACCTGTCGGTGCCGGTAATCCTCCCCATCTCAAGCGCCGATAAGGAGCGTCTGGATGGCACCACTGCATTCTCGCTAGCCTACGGTGGTCGGAGGGTCGCAATACTCCGAAACCCGGAGTTCTATGAGCACCGCAAGGAAGAGCGTTGTGCCCGGCAGTGGGGCACCACATGCAAGGATCATCCATACATCAAGGTCAGGGGGGTCAATATGGACAAAACCCATATGATTAGTAGATTACTAACATAGTTTCCTAACAAAAGCGAAAGTTCTGCATAACCTGACACAATCACAGCCATTTAGAACATAGTTGATCGAGCGTAATCACTAGATTACTGTAATTACTTTTCTCTGAGACCCCGTTTTAGTTTGAAAACTCCGGGTTGCGTTTCAGTGTAAACGGACCAAAACGGAGACTTTTGAAAATGATGGCGTGGCTGCCCACATTCGCTCTGCATATCCTTGACGACTGTGTAAACAAGAACATCATGCTCATTGTTGTACCTGCATGAATGGTCATGTGTGACATGCGTTTTAGGTTGTGTAGTGTGGACGGAGATCGTTTCTGAAATGCAGTGAAAACGGCAGTGTAGACGAGGATCGTTTTCAGTTTAAAATGCCGTTTTAAAACGAAAATGCACTAGTGTAAACGTAGCCTGTGCAACTCTCTTCTTAGAACTCGGAATTATGCGTTTGAATTTCAACACTATTAATGCCAAATGAGTTGGTGTAATTCGAGTAATCAATAGACAAAAACACAATACACAAAGTTGTGCAAATGCTTTGTTAATCAACATAGTGTTTTTGTGGGACATTAGATAGGTGTTCAACTCTGCTAGCTACATTAAAGGGATAGTTTACTCAAAAATGAAAATCACCCCATGATTTACTCACCCTCAAGCCATCCTAGGTGTATATAACTTTCTTCTTTCAGACAAATACAATCAAAGTTATATTAAAAAAATGTCCTGGGTCTTCCAAGCTTTATAATGGCAGTGAATGGTGATCGAGATTTTGAAGCAAAATAAAGTGCATCCATCCATCATAAAAAGTGCTCCACATGTAGGACGTAGGTGAACGCGGAAATACAGTGGAGAGAGCAAAACAAACACCGGTCATGACTTAGAAGTATAAAAGTGCCAAAACCTTTTCCAAGTTTCGTACCATTCCGTTGAAGTAAAAAAATTCTAAAAAAACAAAACATAAAATTTTTTCGGTCAAAAATGACAGCACTATAGGGTTAATTCTGGTAATTCTGACATGGAGTGAATGCACCTATACAACAGTGTGGAGCTGGATTTTGGACCAATGAGATTTCATTGTGCTGTGTCACCACACAAATGTAAACCTAACCATAGACGTGATGCTGGTTAGGATCAAATTTCGGATAAAATATTTCTATCAACTTATGTAAGCAGTTGGAAATGATTAACATCGTCCTATATCTAATTTTTGTTATTAACTCCCTCCCTTTTCTTTCTTTTCTGACTCACAAACCACCTGGAAAGTCCCGATTATAAGAATGCTGTGAATGAGAGCACTGTTTAGACTACATACATGTTAATAAGAAAGCAGAATCACAGTGATTCAGCAGCATGATTCATTAATGCATCACTTTTTACCTGTCTGGGACTGAGCACCCTTTATGGGAATAATTATTATTATAAATATTATTGCTCTTGCTTTGGTTCAGTGCTAAATTTGATCTGAAACTCAACCCGCACTGTTGTGCTAAAGACATGACAACTTAAATCTACTGTTTTCACCTGACTAGCAAAATATTTTTGTGAAAAAAATGGCCTTAAAGAACATTTAGGAAGGGACATTATGACAGTGAGTTTTCCCAGGGATGTTTTCTTCTAAAATAAAATGTTGTTTGTATCTGTAATTGTGTTTAAAAGAAAAGATTTTCCACATATGTCCCATTTTTTGAAGGTAAAGTCATGGATATCTAGCAAGAAACAGTTGACCTGATGCTTTAGTAGGTCTTTGTGTGGTCGCATTGCCAAGCTTTCCTTGGACTGCACTCTGACTGAAGACAGAGCTACGATGCCCTCTTAGTCGGTCTGTGGAAACAAAGTCTCATTCTCTCTCATCTTTGCTCAGGCTCCACTTTAGTAATCTCTTTATTCCTCGACCTCCTTCATTTCACACATGTGTTTTAGTTGGATTTCTCGCCCTGCGTTCTATTTAAACAGTGTTTAGGCAAGTGGCGCTCTCCTCCCCTCCTCTCCCCTTACCTTCCTCTTACAAATCTCGCAGAGTAAATACTGAACAATTGTTTCCATCTGTAAGTAGGGATTGTGGGCTTAGGTGGACTTTAATGGCTCCGCTCTGATCCAGCTCGCACTAATGGGCGCCAACGGAGAGCTTTCGGACTCTGGAATGGCCCTGTCTGTCTACTTGCCTACGGTCACAAATAAACCCATCCACAGACCAAAGAAAGAAATTGCACACAGTAAAGAAACTAGCAGTTGACTTTCTTTATTTGTGGTATTCTTAGCTCAGTGGTGTTCTCTTGATAAGTTTTAGACTTATCACAATCCATGAATTTTGAGCCATCTTGGTGGATGTCAAAAGAAAAAGTTAAAAAAAGTTAACTATATAATAATCTAATATATGATAATACAAATTATAT
>NW_015539833.1:1096894-1109373 GCF_001515605.1 Sinocyclocheilus anshuiensis | reverse complement strand
CATATCAACCAAAATTGTTTGCGAAAATGGCTTGCAAATGATACTTCTAGTTAAAGTATTTGCAGTTGAGTTCCTTTTGGAAGTTCTTTTGAGGCGAGTTGGAACTACCGTCATGCAAATGTCTGAACGTCTGATTGATTAATATTGTGATGAATATTGTTCCAGAGATCACAAAATGGGAAAATGTGATCTTATGAATCTGTATATGTGAAAAGTAAGAGAAACAAAATATATGTGCATACTCTGATAAGCTGTGACTATACTATGTTCACAGAATCGTGCATCTCATTATTTAACCATGTCTTGTATGTGTTTTAAACTCCCTCTGCTGAAGCATGTCAATCAGCAGGACTGTAAAACTGGCCTCTATTATGTGAGATAAATACACTTTTCCTGTTTATTTCGGCGGTCAGCTTGACAGCTGAATCCATATTGCGAGTTTTGGTGCAGGGGGATGTTAAACAGATTCGAGAGCATTAACCTAATTGCATTATCTGTGTTTTTTCCTCATTAAAAGGGGTAGAGTGCTCAACCAGTGCTACGTTATTTTCTATGACAGCTAATAGAGTTGATTTACTGTATAGATGCGATTAGTGCCAACAGATCGCTCGTTGAGTTTTTCCATCACCAGTCTCTGCAACATAAATTAAATAAACGGCTGCTACTGTTGCTATACTGCAGCCAGCATATGACAGCTGCACATGCATTCAGTCTTCAAATGCAAAAGCAATACAGCGGATGAAGCGTTTTATTAACATTCACCGCTTTAAGGCCTCTCCAAGTTTGCTTAATATGATCACATACTTGCAGATAAAGTACTCGAGCCACCAGGGCTGCTGTCAAGTCAAATCAATAGATGAAAGTCTGTGGGGTTGTGAAATGGTATTCTTCATCCTAGCAGCCCTGAATCTGCCGCGAGCTGTGGTATTTTCAGCATACTGTACTGCTTTTTAACCCTGGCCAAGTTAGTGGCTCAATGAATGCCAACGAAGACCTCCCAAAGGCAGAATATTAGTAAAAGCAGCCGAGAGTTGTAGCCTGATATGATAGGCCACTGTATAGAGGGATTGTAATTCCTGTTTTTAAATATAAATGTTTAGAAATTAAAGCTAATCAACCAGGGGCTATTAAATCCCAAATTTAGTAATGATATCAAGCATGTAGAGTTTCTAAATAAGATTATTAAACTTGTACCGGGAAACAAAGCCGTATTTACTATTTAAGTTCCTAGGCTGCTACTTTTAAGGAAAAACTAGTAATCAAATTTTTAGTTTTGCTTAATTTCTGTATATTTTCAGAACCAACTGCTGTTGGCAATTTCAAATATTATTATTTTTTTCTGTCTTAGTGGCTGGTTTGTAGCCAGAAGAAGTTGTGGACAAGACTTTATATAATAGCTATGTTAGACCACTTTCTTACAACGTACCGAGAGTTTAAGACCGTATGTTCTTGCATGCATCATTTATCTGAAGGGTTCCGTATTTTATTCATGCCTCAAAGAGAGAGGGCAAATGTGGCAGTTTTTCCAACAGTATTATACAGATAATGTTGGAAGATCGTTTGTGTTATTCCTGATGGTCTTTCCTATGGCAGATGGTGATGGAGAGCGGAGATTGGCTGGTCGGCGGTGATCTCCAGGTGCTGGATCGGATCTACTGGAACGACGGGCTGGATAGTTACAGGCTCACACCAACCGAACTCAAGCAGAAGTTTAAAGAAATGAATGCAGGTATGGAGCTACACTCAGGAGTTGCTCCTTTTGACCTAATTTTGACTAGTCTGTTGTGAGTTAAGAGTCGTCTTGCACTCAAGCTGTAGCAGGCCACATAGACATGCATTTTCTTTTATGGAATTTAATTGTATTGTCATAGACTTGTATTCCTCCATATATTGCTGCAATACAATGATATTTATGGCAAGTTATGATATATTAAACACTCTTCTCTCATTTTAAGATGCTGTCTTTGCTTTCCAACTGCGGAACCCAGTACATAATGGCCACGCGCTGCTCATGCAGGACACGCAGCGGCGTCTAATTGAACGCGGCTATCGCCGACCCGTACTTCTGCTTCACCCGCTGGGCGGCTGGACCAAAGATGACGATGTGCCACTGGCCTGGCGCATGAAACAGCATGCAGCCGTGCTGGAGGAGGGGCTGCTTGACCCCAACTCCACCATAGTGGCCATTTTCCCTTCACCGATGATGTATGCTGGCCCAACAGAGGTTAGTGTAAAATGAAAAAGGACTGAGAACAGACACCTGAGGCACTCCATTAAAATAATAACTTACGGTCAGCTGGTCATTACAATTTATTCAATTTTCTTGATTTTAGTCAACTATCTAGTCATCTATCAAGGATATTATGTTCATCATATATATAAAAATGAATACTGAAATCCCCCCAAGACCATTTACTGCAGCTGGTAGCTGTTCATTTGGAAACACCAGATGCAATTTAGCCTTGTTGCCTTTGAGATCTTCCTCTTTATGTAATTCGTAATGTATCCTATACTTGCATACTTTAGGAATTACATATTGTTTGACACATGCAATATTTTAGACAAAGAAGCTCTGTCAAATGTGCTTTGTACTAAGAATGATAATTAAAATGCCGTTTGAAGCCAATGAACTGTTGTATGGAAAGTTAGTGGTGAGGAAGCTTGCGCAGGGCACATTCCTTCATGAATCTTCGGTGGTGCACTGGATTTCTGATCCGTTCCACCTAACCTATGCTAGAGGCTAAAGACAACAGGGACAGTCTCTTCTTGTGGGCATCACGCATCTCTGGGCTTTTTCAGTATGTATTGATTTGTGTCTCCTGAAGTGGATGTAAACAGAACCTAATTGTTTAGAGGCCAGTGGCGTCCCTCTACAATCCATACGTACACACAAACAACGAGCACAAATGGGGAGCTTTCTTCTGACAAAAAATGTTGCTGGTGTAATGTTCCATGGCTATTTTGAAGTCTCTTGTTCTTTAATCATGTGGCCGGGGACATTAAAATATTTATTGGGAGCAGACAGAGTCTGTAAGACTAAAGCAGCCCACAGGAAGCACTCGTTCAACTCATTGACTTATGAGGAGAAAGTAGGGGACATGCTGACTCCACAGAAATGCATTAGCTTAGGTGGTGTAGGCCAATTATAATCAGAAGTTTCCATAAATTATATATGTTTTGACAGTTTTTTTTTTTTAAATTGTCACTATCTCTGTACCATTGAACAAAATGTTAGATTTCCATTTGGTTTACATTATCATTGTTCTGCAAATTTTAAGCACAGGATTGTTAATCAAAAAATGAAAAAAATTAAATCTGTCACCCTCTATGTATTCAGCCTCATGTTGTTCCAAACCTTTCTTTCTTTTGTGAACAACATATAAAAGAAAAAAAAAAAGGTTTTTCTGTATCTATCTTGACTTGTGCTACATTCAAATTTTTCTAAAGCCACGAAAGACCAAGATTGAGGTTAGATGCTAAAAATCTTCCCGTTGCGGGTGCTCTCAAATCTCATTCGCATGCATTTGGTTACAAGACCATTTTGTTATGCCATATTCAAATACACACAAATGTGAATGACATTTGAGAGCTATGGCAGAAGGAAAGATTTTAAGCAAATAATGGTTTATATTTCACCCTTTTTCTCGCACAAAACTCATCAACTCCAATCCCCATTCACTTTCATTGTTCCACAGACGTGAACTGGTTGAACTAACACTTAGATTAGTTTTAAAGTAAAAATAGATTAAATTTGAACTGTTTCCAACAGGTGCAGTGGCACTGTAGGGCCCGGATGGTGGCTGGAGCCAACTTTTACATAGTGGGCCGTGACCCTGCAGGAATGCCTCACCCAGACACAGGTAAAGACCTCTACGAGCCCTCCCACGGAGCTAAAGTTCTCACCATGGCCCCTGGACTCATATCACTGGAAATTGTGCCTTTCAAAGTGGCAGCCTACAATAAAGTCAAGAAGGCCATGGATTTTTATGACCCCAAAAAGTAAGTTTATATCTTTTTCCCCTTTAAATTTGCCTTCCTTTTTACTAATACAAATTAACTACACAAATTGAGCAAGACAAGCGTCTTTAAGCAACTAATTTAATCAAATTTGAGACTTGGGCATATTGACAGTTTTGGTAAATTGAAACCAACTGCTGAAGGCATGAATTTACTTCATAAACATCATAAACATTTATACATGTTCAAACAATCTTTCACTGTACAAACTTTCCTCCATGTCAGGCTTCCTCGATTCCTAGCTGCTTTGCCAAGAATAACAGGAAATGTTTTGTTGTTGTGTGCTTTTACCAAATTCTACGGCTTTGCTCTGTTCTTTGAAGTCATTTAGAATTGGAGATCTGCCATTATTCCTCTGGCACTGTGCAAATGCTACGGAAGATGACTAACGAAAATCATGCGTTTTTGCAGCGTCTCGTCTTGCAATTAATAGTGCCCACTGCTATCGAGTTAACAGGCTTTTCAGTCATCCCTGATGAAGACCATGCAGCATGTCAACATGCAGTAAAATTGACTTGAAGAACGACAGGGGACTTTAAATATTGCATGATCTTTATGCAAATGCGCATCCCACACAGAGTTTAGAGGAATAGCTTACAAAAGAATGAAAACTGTATCAATTACTCACCCTCAGGTCATTCCAAAACCATATATGGCTGTGTGGAACAACAACAGCAACAACAAAAAGATAGGTCTTCAAATAGATCTTTCATCTGTCAAGATCCAAAGAGGGCAAAAAAACACTATGAAAATGATATCTACAAATGCATTTAAGTCACTCTGTGTTCAAGTATATATACATAGAGAGAGAGAGAGAGAAATTAATAAGTTCAAGTTATGGAAAAGAGCAGCTTGGACATTCTGTAAAACATCTTCTTTTGTGTTCCACGCAAGAAATCAAGTCATACGAGTTTAGATTTTCTCTGATTTACTATTCCTCTACCTATATTTGACATGGCACAATTATATTTATCCTCATTATGATTAAGTATTGAGATTGTTGATTACCTTGATATGTAAAATTAAGTGCCATGTTGACATTGGGGCTTGAGTTTACTGGCATCACTTCCCTCCTCCATCCCGGCAATCCCAGCAATTGGTTGGGGGGGGGGTATGGGGGGATTGGGGTGGCAGACTCGCACTCTGTCTGACTTTCAAAGGGCCCCGCTTGGCGCCTTAGTAAATTTATGGCATTCTGTCTGCTCCATGAGCAGGGTGTTGGGCCTGGCCAAATTCGAGAGTAATATGGATGCTGAGTCTAATTGCCAGCCATCCCCCTTAAAGTCCTCCTCTAAAATGTCTCAAATCAGTCCAAGCTGCTTGTCATTTAAATGCATATTAACTGTTCTCAATGGAGTTGGAGTTTATGTGTTCCAACCCTTCACCCCATTGAAGTGACTACCAGGTGAAATGGTTATGATATTCCATTTCAGGGTCCATCCAATTGTGGGATGCGTCATATTTGCCTATTACTATTAGATGCTTGCTAAGGTGTTCTGGATGCTTGTTAGGACATTGATAGGTGGTTGCTAGGGAATTTGGGGTGGGTACTAGGGTGTTGCAAGGCAGGTTGCTAGGGTGTTCCGGATGATTGTTAGGTCATTGCTAGGGTGTTTTAGGTGGTTACTATTACAATTTAAATGAACTCTTTTCTATGTAAATATATTTAAAAATTAAATTTATTCCTATGATGCAAAGCTGAATTTTCAGCATCATTACTCCAGTCTTCAGTGTCACATGATCCTTCAGAAATCATTCTAATATACTGATTTGCTCCTCAAGAAACATTTCTTATTATTATCAATGTTGAAAACAGTTTTGCTACTTAATGTTTTTGTGGAAACACTCAGGACATTTTTTCAGGATTCGTTGATGAATAGAAAGTTCAAAATAACAGCATTTATTTGAAATAGAAACTGTTATAATATAAACATTTTTATCAATGTAACTCATTCTTGCTGAATTGAAGTATTAATTTATTGGAAAAAACAACAACTTTTGAACGGTAGCAGTGTATTAATATTCTGTACCATAAGCGTATATAAAATAAAAAAATAATCCTATTAAACACTCAATACCATCAATACCATAAAAACAGCCATAAAAATACTTGACTGACTCAAAATGCTAGAGGTGTGTTCAAATCCATTATTCAACGTTCCACATTATAAGTGCATATGAAACGCTCTCCTTGTCTAGACTGAAAAATGACACAGTTTAATGAATGTGGTAACGATGGGGAAAGCATAGTGCAACAGTGTACGTTTATAAATTCATTGCGCTGTGCGAATTTGTTTTCATAAGGTCTGCGTCTTAATTGAAGAACAACTAATCCGTAACAAATAAACTCTATCCGTCGGAGCCGTTGAGGATTGTATTGTAGACTAGCGTTCGGGTTTTATTCACGCAGTTGGAGACTAATTAGCTCTATATGTCAGATATTTTGCACTGTTTATTTTCGAAGCATTTGTTTAAATGAAAATGTGTAGCTGTGAGTTTGGATTTAATGACATGGGCCTGAAGTTTAGATTTCTGTTTCTTACTAATTTATTTTTGTCTAGAAGAAAGTCAGCCTGTTTACCTCGTCATCTTTGCTCCGTTGAAAGGAATTAAGTGGCTTGAAGAGCCACTTGAGAGGACATATTTTATCATAGAGCTCTTTTCAGAGTATAATGCATCATTTCCTCCAGAACGAAACGTCCCGAACAAAGGAGCAGTGTACAACACCTAGTTATTATCTCTGACGCAAACCCCGAGATTATGTTGTTCTTTTTTTTTTTTTTATCACATTGGGTACCACACTGTCCCTTTACCGTGCACATCTTAAAGTTCCCTCTGCCGTCTCATTTTACCCAGACACCAGGACTATGACTTCATCTCAGGAACCCGCATGCGGAGGATGGCTCGCGAGGGCCAGAACCCTCCGGAAGGCTTCATGGCACCCAAAGCCTGGAATGTTCTCAAGGAATACTACCAGTCTTTAGAGAAGGCCTAAGCTGTTTTCCAGGTGTGGAGAGAGGTGGAAGCAATTCTGTTACAGGGAAAGGAGGAGGAGGAGGTGATCTTGGTTTGTAAAAAAAACAAAACACACACACACACACACACACACACACACACACACACAATGATTGAACACTGGGACCACCCAAAGGACTTCTTGCACTTTTTTGGATGTTGTTCCTCATTAAATCACTCTCAGTTTCGTAGTTATGAGTCTTATGGCAGCATTTTTATATGTTTGGTTTAAAAAAAAAAAAAGCAAGTTAACTTGTGAAAGGTACTTTTTAAGTATTCAACACTGTAAAGATAGAAAACTAAACTGTTTTATTAGCAAATTATGCCATCTCTATTCTTGTACACTCCATAATCGCTGTTACAATTAGATGAAAGATGACGTGTAATTTGAAAATTACACTTGCCTTAAAGAGCTTTTATCGAAACGGTTACATTTACAGCATTGTTCTGGCTTTAATGCATGGTCAGCTCTATTGACAGCATTTATGGCATCTTGTCAACATAAATACAACAGAAAATACATTTCTTGTTCTTTACAGCAGAAAGTCAGTAACGTTTTGCTCAATATGTGCAAGAATAAAGGACTTTTTGCATGGAGAAATATCAAAATAGAAGAATTGTGACAGTAAATCAGACGTTTATCTACCTAGAACAGTAGTCCCGTTGCAAAAGTGATTATTTAGATAATTAAATGATGTACATATAAATATATAAGTGCAAAATACATTGCCAGTATGTTAATAATGCAAACATTTTTATTTTTTTTTTGCTTTACCATAAAATAATTTCAACCTGTTTAATTTTTAATCAGCATTATGCCACAAATGCTATTGATAGAGCTTAATGTACTGAGCAATGAGCAATCCTTGAAGCCAAAATGTGTGCCTGGATGGGACTATATACAGTTATTGTGACGGTTTATATGTGACGGTTGATATCATTAGAATAAAGCCTGTTGTTTTATTCAGTGATTATTCAGCAAGGTGTGGTGACAACAGTATATCCTTTGTGTTGGTTTTGGCAATGGTTTACCCTAGAATCTGGACAATTGTTTAAGGAGCTTGCTTGCAAAGCAGCAAAATCTGTGACGTTTGTCCTTGGAAGTTACTGGCATAACTTTAATAGCTTTTGTCTAGTCTAACATATCTAACCATAGTGTATTGATATTTCTTTGTTTGAATATAGTGTTTTGTTAAACAAAACTATTTGGCTTTGTCTTTAGGTGCATTTTTTGTAGTATTTATTTTTATGACTTTTTGTGTTTATTGTATTAGAATAGAAAGGCTATCAGGTAGACGTTCTTCAGTTTACAATTCTTAATTGTCCTGTTTATTTTTAACAGCATTGTCCTTCTTACCTCAGTGTCTTTAATAAACCATTCCACCAAAAATCGCAAATATCAGCTAAATTGATATTTAAAGTCGGTACTCTCAAACAAGTTGAAGACATGAAAATATGAAAAGACATGAAAATCACTGATCATAATGTGCATTTTCCCTAGTTCCCGCAGTTAAACAGTGCCGTGTGCAACTGCTGTACAAGGTCAACGAAATATATCAGAAAATACACACAGAGAGCCAGCTGGCCTCCAGATGCAGTCGCGCCCCAGTGAAAGTGGGACACCTAGGGTTAATCCAGACTCTTTCAGGAATACCCTACCCTCTCCTTTGAATCCAGTTTGGAGATGAAATGTCTGAATGTGCCAGCCGTCATGTTTTTCTCCATATGTCCTCTGCCAGATCTTGTTCGATCTGTGATTTTGCGTCGAGTGGGGCCTTCAACACGAGCGAGTAGCACTTCAATATGAACATGAAGTGAACGTGTGCCTGGGTATAAAGTTACAGTTTCCCTCTTCATTCCTGTGGGATTACTTGAATTATTTCGTTTGAGACACAAGACTAGCCTTATACCTTTATTAAATGTGCCAGAACAATTTCAATACAAGGGCGCCTAATTTATCTTTGTTCTTATAGCATTCAGTCAATCACGTAACTGCGTATGTGTATGATAAATGATCCCCCCCCCAGCAGTGTCTTTTAAAACAGGCTTTATTAATACTGACAGACAGGGAAGCAGCTCTCGGTAGCACCTGGTTCTTGTCTTTGCCGCACCGCAGTAAGAGCCTCGGCCCTTTTGACCTTCCCTCCAGTGCTGAAAATGCAAACCAACATAAAGGTAAATGCAACAAGTCATGTGGAAATCATTACAATATCCTTAACGCATAAAGATGGGTAGTTGTTTTGAAAGGTGATGGGGAAAGAATTATTGTGGTACAAATATTTGTTGTTGTTGTTGGCAATACACATCTTTGTCAGGATAGAATGTGTTTTCCTGACAAATAAATATACGTTAGAGTTTATTTCTAAGTATACAAACTCCAGACTCTTGGACCGTACAACAGACAGTTCATGTCTTTTTAATATCTCAAACCTTTCCAGTTCATAGGTCTTGACTGCATCTGACAATATAAATCGTACAACAAAGTCAAAAATGTTATCTACCGAATTGATTTGAAGCTCATTAGAGACCAAAAATAATTATCAAAATGGCTAATTATTACCAAAATCTTATTTTGCACACAAACACATGATTTTTGTCCTCTTAAAAAAATGGAACATTTCATAAAATTGTGACACCCAGGAAGGGACATCATTTGGACACTTTTTCTACATTGTGGTGGGAAGGCAAGTTGGTAATCCCATTACATTTTCTCAATCCCATTAGTTTTTAAAGAAATCGTAGTTGTCAACTCAGCCATTCAACACTGTCAACATCACTGTAAGAAAAAATTTGACTTTTAATTTTATTTTATACTGTATAGTATTATATGGTTCTAGCAATGTCAAGGTCATGGGTTCACTTCCCAGGAAATGCATGATTTAAAAAAAAAAAACTGTATACCTTCGATGTAATGTAAGTTGCTTTTGGATATTAGTGTCTGCCAAATTAATTATTTTATTTTAGATATTAGAGATTGAAATTATTCATATTTTGATTGTTCATTTACATGTTTTGGGGGACTTAAACTTTTGAAAACATGTTTCAAAGTGCAAATCGATACCGTTATTGTCTCTGTGTAAACTACACAAATGTGAATTTGTGAAAACAGTGACGTCTTGTGCTTGCGTATTACATGTTCAGACTATAGGAATGTGTAAGTGCGCAGGCGCGTAATATACACCTTGACCTCCTGAGTGTATAACCATTTTCTGAAGATTATGCACCTTGTTTCTCTTACTCTTTGTTGAAAAAGAAGTAAAATTTTGCCTGAAACTTTTGATTCCCATTTTGTACCCATGTGTGGAAAGTGCCCGCTAACTCGCATGCATTACCGCACATCCTCCACGACTAATCAGTGTCACCACTCCATCATGTGACATCATCGCCTGTACCGGTAGATTAAACTGTTACATGAAGCCCAGACACGTTTTTCCCTTCCATTTCCCCTGCATCTGCTTTTACTTCCATTCAAAGCCATCCATGACAAAATCTGCGTCCTATAAAAGGACAATAAAGCTGGGTTATTATCTTGAACTGCAACTAAAACTAAAACATTTCCTGTTAATTGGAATTAATCTGAAATAAAATCAACAAAAGCTTAAACGAAACAAAATTTAGAAAATTAGAGTTGCCTTGCCAACTAACTGAAAAAAAGTTTAAAGGGATCATTTAAACACAAGATTAAACACAAAAGAAGATATTTTGAAGAATGTTGGTAACCAATGAGTTGATGGTAACCATTGACATGGAATGGAATTCTATGGAATTTAATGGCTACTGTCAACTGTTTGTTTACCAACATTCTTCAAAATATCTTCTTTTGCGCTAAAAGGAAGAAAGAAACTCGTACAGGTTTGGAACATCTTGAAGGTGAGTAAATGATGACAGTTCACCCAAAATCTCTTTAAGTAAAACTAAAACTGAAATAAAGTAAATTTAACATGAATAATAATATTGAGAAAAAAATATGAAAATAAAAGATAATTCAAAATATGAATAAAAACTATAATAGTATATAATTAATACTAAAATAACAGGAGACTCGAGCTTAGCTCCTGGTGCTTTATTAGAAACATATGTGACCCTGGACCATAAGGGTCAATTTTTTGAAATTGAGATTTATACATCATCTGAAAGCTGAATAAATAAGCTTTCCATTGATGTATGGTTTGTTAGGATAGGATGATATTTGGCCGAGATACAACTATTTGAAAATCTGGGGAGAATCTGAGGGTGAATCTGAGGGTGCAAAAAATCAAAATATTGAGAAAATCGCCTTTAAAGCTGTCCAAATTAAGTTCTTAGCAATGCATATTACTAATCAAAAATTAAGTTTTGATATATTTACGGTAGGAAATTTACAAAATATCTTTATGGAACATGATCTTTACTTAATATCCTAATGATTTTTGTCATAAAAGAAAAATCAATAATTTTGACCCATACAATGTATTTTTGGCTATTGTTACAAATATACCCCAGCGACTTAAGACTGGTTTTGTGCTCCAAGGTCACATATTACACATTCTTTACCGACTAGATGTTTGTTGAAAATCTTGTTTTTAAAATCCTCCTCAATATTACCTGTATTTTTCTCATGTGCATTATATTTGTGATGAAATGAGAATGTTTACTGACATTCCCATGGGATTTTCATAGCTTATATAAATATTTGCTTCGTTCCACATGTCTTTTCCTGCAACGTCTGATACTTGAGACGTCAGTCACAAACATTCATGATTTTCAGTGACTCTGAAAATTTTCAGATCCTTTTCCTTTCGATTTGGTTTGGCATATCTACAGATATTAAAATCTGAGATATAGGACATTACCTCAGATGTGAGGGGTTTAAAATGAAGAGATCACGTGGATAGAGGGGTATCATACATCAAATGCTACAGCCTGGCATGTTCACATCAAAGAGACGCATCTGAGGACTCGAGACATACTATTCCAGTCCCATGAGGCAGCGAGGAGGAGAACATTACAGTCAAGCCTCTCGTGCACCTCATCTTGTCCTCGTTCACCGTCTGAGTGTCTTCACATTATATGGCAGCGCTCCATCCTCATGCCACCTACCTGGGTAAGTGAAAGTGATCTTTGTCATTACGAAAAGATTCAAATTCAGTCATCTCAGTATCAGACAGCACGCCTAAAGGCTTTTCACAAACTAAATTATGCCTATTCTATTTTTAAATGACAGGAGCTGTTGAAATCTGCTGTTTCCAGAAGTCAGGAGTCAAGTGGCGACCCAATTGTAAGTAAACAAGGTATCCTAGATTAAAAAAAAAAAATATATATATATATGTCCATACCTCAATACTGTTATATATTTAAAATCAGTCAGTGTGAAAGTCAGTCTATGTTATCCATTTCACCTGCTAGTTCAACAAAGGCCACACAGATTCTGGTGAGTTTTATAGTGTGTGTGTGTGTGTGTGTGTGTG
>NW_015539833.1:1093772-1096884 GCF_001515605.1 Sinocyclocheilus anshuiensis | reverse complement strand
CATCACACAAATTTAAAGGTGGGGTAAGCGATTTCTGGTAGCCAATGTTGACATTTGAAATCACCAAAACAAACACGCCCCTACCCCAAAAGGGTCTCGCCCACTGATCTATAATAGAACTATTATATATAGATCAGTGGTCTCGCCCCTATTTTGATAGCTCCGCCCCACACATACGTACGCAACCCAGGCAACGATTAGTTCTGTGAAACAAAGCAAAACATTGTTTTTACGTAGAATAAACCACGAGATTACTCAAATCTCAGCGAAAGATATATTTTTTTAATGTTATTTGTTCATAAAAATAATATAAACATAAAATATTTTTGAATAAAATAAAATAATTTGTAAAAGTAACAAGTAACACATCTTTATGATCGGAATTTTTTACAACATTGAATTATTGAACAGTTACACATTTTATGTATTTTTTTTATTAACTAGTAAAACTGCACATTCTGAACAATTATAGTTTTAAGCAGTGTACTGGTAGTTAGTTAGTGTGCTACTCAAAAGTCTGTAAAAAATAGGACACAATGTACTGTTAATATGAAGGAACAATCCGTATTTATTTTTCAGGTTACAGGGTTACAACTTAATGGATAACATCCTGGCAGAAAATGACTAGTACCTTCTCAGTGTTTCTACATATTTTTTCTTACAGTGTACCTAAACTGAACAACAATTATATATACAAGCTAATAACATGCTGTATCATAAATGTGCATTTATTATTGACCAATTGGAACTAGCAACTTAATGCACATTTGATGTTTGTACTGTTAGGCATCTTTCTCCAGCCCTCTCCAGGTTGGTGTGCTGCTTGGCTGGCTAGCTGTTCAGTGGTTTCCTCTTTTAGTGTAATTTAGATGAAAATATGTGCTTTTTTATCATTTGAGTCACTTTACAAAAGTTGCTAAAAGTCGCCAAAAACTTTTTAAAAATAGCTAAATTTGTTGCTAGGTGCTTTTTGAAAAAAAATGTTGCTAGAGTATTCTGAAAAGTTGCTAAATCTAGCAACAAAATTGCTAAGTTGGCAACACTGGACACGGTGTTACTCGCCTATCGAGAAGAAACAAAGCAACCTCGGCGTCTGATCGCAGGCCGTCTGCTCCTTGAGTTCTCTCCAGCGCTGGAAAGCTGATCTGATATTTACACGGGTCCTACTTCTTGCCTTATTGCCTTAAGCCTTCTTTTGTTTCGCAGACGTTTTCCTCTTTTGTTTTTTATCTGCCATCTCTATCTTTCTGTCGCTCGGCTCAGCTAATGTGAGCACTGAACTCTCTCTCCTCCACATCATGAGTAGACACGCCCCTTACTGCTGATTGGCTACAAGTTTGTTTTGCTACTCGGCCCGAATCAGTTTTCTAAAGCGTTTTTGAAAAATCGCTTACCCCACCTTTAAGAGAATTTTAAAGTCCTAGTAGCTTTTTTGTCTATCTGTAATGACAATTCAACATATGAAGCTCAATTTAGATACATTTATTTTTTTATTTAATATATTTTTAAAAGAAGTCTCTTATGCTATAAATCTACAATAAAACTGTAATATTGTAAAATATTGTAGTCAAAAATAACTGTTTTCCATTTCAATATTATTAAAATTGTCAGCAATCATTGCTTCAGGCTTCAGTGTGACATGATCTTTCAGAAATCATTGTAATATGCTGATTTGGTGCTTAAGAAACATTTCTTCTTATTATCAATATTAAAATAGAAAACCACTTAATATTTTTGTAGAAACAGTGATGCATTTTTCAGGGTTTTTAAATTGAAAGTTCAAAAGAACAGCTTTTATTTTTTTATTTTTGTAATTATTTATTTTTATTTGAAATCGAAATCTTTTGTAACGGTTTTTTTAATCAATTTAATATGTCCTTGAATAAAGTATTAATTTCTTTAAATTGTTTTTATTTTACCAGTGAGTTATTAATTCGCTTTGCATTGCCAGATTGCTCTTTTATTGGTCACTATTAGGCATAATAAACAGTATTTAACTCTTGTCAGGTGGCGGATCACATGAGTTCTGTTGCCTTCATGCATATTGGTATTTACCTGCTCATTTGCATAAGTTGTGTCACCCACATCACTTCAAATTGCTAACGCTCATCAAAATTGACTTCCAGGCCATTTTCCGCTTCAAATCACTGTCCGCGTGAATGCATCTTTCATTGTGTTAGCACTGAATTCAGCTTTACAAGTCACTCAGATGGCCTCTTCAAGTTTAAGTGATTATGTCATGCCTAAAAAAAGCAAAAATATGCACCAGACTTCATTCTGACAGTTTGATTTGCTTGTGTCTGCACGTGTCTTTCTCAGGTAATGCGCTGCACCCAGTCACGTTATTCGCGACAGGGAAGTTGGAGTGAATCTGTCCGTCTGATTGAAAGCTGTCAACACTTCTTCATGCCTTTTGGCCACAATGAGTTGATGACGAAGGTAACACTGATGCTATCATCTGCTGTATGCTTTATAGGTCATAATGATGCATTAATAAGGCATTACCGTTCACTGACACGCTACTGTATTCAAATGCAATGGCTTGTGTGGAGCTGCCTCTTGCGTCAGCGCCATCTGAATGCGTCCTGATGCTACACTGTTCTCCTTTTATCTGTTCTTCCTCAATCAGGAGACTGAGATGTTATCAGTGAGAAGAGAAACATGTGCTAATCCCTGAGTTTATTTGTTCATCACTCGCAGTTACAGACCACCTTTGAGGGGGTACCTCTCTAAGTAAACACGTACAGCGTCAGGAGCGCAGGGTTATTTGCTAGTCATAGTTGCTAGCTAATCTGGCAACAGGGTTTAGCGTTTAAGTGGGACAAAGTCAGTTGATTTAAAGTCATTCAAAGTGAAGTTTTATTTTCATAAATGCTTTTAATTGTAGTTAAAGGTACAATATGTACGATTTTTTTATTAAAATATCCAAAAACCACTAGAACAGTGTTATATATTTTGCTGACTTGTGTACTTACATTATCCCAAATGTTTAGAAGAATGTTTAAATGCAAAGAAATAAGCAATTTTAACTAGTGAAACGGACCGTGTCTATAGTGTCATTGTGTCACACTGCCATGAACTCATAAACCCTTCGATTTCCGGTTTTGTTTTG
>NW_015539833.1:1093091-1093703 GCF_001515605.1 Sinocyclocheilus anshuiensis | reverse complement strand
TCCCGTCGGATTGCATCGGCTGTGGGGATGAAGACGACAACTCCCATGATTCCACACTCATCAAACTACGCCTTTGTCTCTTTGTTTATTTTGAATACATGCCCTCTAGCGGCGAAAATTACATATTGTGCCTTTAAAGGGTCATTTGGTTGCTTGGGTCACTTACAGGGTTTGAAATTAACACCCGCCAACCCGCCAAATAAAAGGGTAAAAATCAGCTGTGGCGGGTAACGCTGTCAAATCACTAGCCAATTTGGCGGGTTACTTTTCGTAAATTATGTTCACTCATTAATTTCTTGGGGAAGTTCATGCAGGCCAAATCTGTGCAGGTTTAGCGCAAATACTGAACTCGTGATACATCATCACATTATCGAGTATATTGCAAAAGCTAAACAAAACACACCTTACAGAGGCACGCATACTCGAAGAGATGAAGTCTGATTAGACCAACACAGGATTTAGTGCGCGTGCGCATTTAGAGTGGTTCTTTCACTGCATGATTCAGTCTATTAATATGCATTAAGAATGATCACATAATTCAAGATAAGGAGGCAGAAAATGTATATATTTATATCAATTCATATAGTTAATCAATATCACACGAAGAGTGCC
>NW_015539833.1:1076842-1090032 GCF_001515605.1 Sinocyclocheilus anshuiensis | reverse complement strand
TGGTGACTTAATTTAGTAGCCAAATTGGCTGGTGAGTGAAAAAGTTAATTTCAATCCCTGGTCACTTATATAAAGAATGCTGTACCTTTCAAAATGTCAATGAGAAAAAGTTGAATTTAGTACTTAGGAATAAAATAGATGGCCTTAGTTAATTAACTATAAGGATATTAAAGCCATTTTGATGTTAAAACCTCAACTTTTGGTGCATTCAAGTCATGTCTAAAGAGCATTTTTAAGAGCTGAACCCACATAAACGACACCACAAAGTCTAGTGGGAAACTAGGATTTTCTCTTATGTGAGAAAACATGGTGGAAAAAACATGGACTCAGTAATTAAATTATTTTCATTTACAATAAAACTAGTTAAGCTGCATGCACAAAACTCAATAGTATTGTACAATTACAGTATAGTATAATATAACTGCAACTTTATAAATAGAATAAAAACATAAAAAGCAAAAACACACCCAATGCACATTCTTTATTCATAATTTTTTAGAGTAGATTTAAATAATCCTGCTGTATTTTTATTTTTTTTTTTTACATCAGTATCCTCTGACCAAAATGATTTAAATGCACCTTAAGTTGTAATAACAGCTATAATCTCTCCACATTTAATGACTTCCAAATAGAAAATATTTCTGATTGGATAGTTTTCTGGCTAAATAAGCATGGACTGCATCCATTATTTTTTTTTTTATCTGCGTACAAAACATTTCATTATCATCAATAACTTTTATACTAAAATATGTTCTAAATTTATGAAAGAAATGTAGGAACAACTGAAATGATACATATGCAAAATTCACATCCTCTAGGTAGCCTTAAAAATATAAGAATAACAACATTTTATACACAGATATATCTTTATCACAGATATATATATATTTATATATTTCATTATATACAGTAAAAGAGTAAGAAAACGTGTGTTGTAGCTTGAGATGCATAAATCTGTTTATGTAGCTACAGCTCAATAATGTGGTGTGAATTTGGCGCAATTTTTTGTTGAATGTTCTCCTGCGCATATTAATATGAATTATCCATGCAGTTACCATGAATGAGAATCATTGTTTTCAAACCGGTTTCTTAAATGCTCTGCCATTGGTTGGACAAACAAACATCCTAAACCTGTTCCAAATTTACGCCATTGATTGAACCAAAGTTCGTGAGTTGTGCTGCTGTAGATGCTCAACAAAAAAAGTGAGGTTTTGGTAGCATCACAGAGTCAAAATATTAACTTTTTAAGAAAATCAATCATTGAATGACTTACTTGTAGTTACCTCTGCATATTCAACTGCAATGTGTACCTTTACATTGAAAAAAAAAACATAAAATAAAATATAAGAAAAAAAAATATATACATATTTTATTATTTATCTTTTTATTATGAAATATATATTTATATATATGAATGGCTGGTGACTTAATTTAGTAGCCAAATTGGCTGGTGAGTGAAAAAGTTAATTTCAATCCCTGGTCACTTATATAAAGAATGCTGTACCTTTCAAAATGTCAATGAGAAAAAGTTGAATTTAGTACTTAGGAATAAAATAGATGGCCTTAGTTAATTAACTATAAGGATATTAAAGCCATTTTGATGTTAAAACCTCAACTTTTGGTGCATTCAAGTCATGTCTAAAGAGCATTTTTAAGAGCTGAACCCACATAAACGACACCACAAAGTCTAGTGGGAAACTAGGATTTTCTCTTATGTGAGAAAACATGGTGGAAAAAACATGGACTCAGTAATTAAATTATTTTCATTTACAATAAAACTAGTTAAGCTGCATGCACAAAACTCAATAGTATTGTACAATTACAGTATAGTATAATATAACTGCAACTTTATAAATAGAATAAAAACATAAAAAGCAAAAACACACCCAATGCACATTCTTTATTCATAATTTTTTAGAGTAGATTTAAATAATCCTGCTGTATTTTTTTATTTTTTTTTTACATCAGTATCCTCTGACCAAAATGATTTAAATGCACCTTAAGTTGTAATAACAGCTATAATCTCTCCACATTTAATGACTTCCAAATAGAAAATATTTCTGATTGGATAGTTTTCTGGCTAAATAAGCATGGACTGCATCCATTATTTTTTTTTTTATCTGCGTACAAAACATTTCATTATCATCAATAACTTTTATACTAAAATATGTTCTAAATTTATGAAAGAAATGTAGGAACAACTGAAATGATACATATGCAAAATTCACATCCTCTAGGTAGCCTTAAAAATATAAGAATAACAACATTTTATACACAGATATATCTTTATCACAGATATATATATATTTATATATTTCATTATATACAGTAAAAGAGTAAGAAAAGGTGTGTTGTAGCTTGAGATGCATAAATCTGTTTATGTAGCTACAGCTCAATAATGTGGTGTGAATTTGGCGCAATTTTTTTGTTGAATGTTCTCCTGCGCATATTAATATGAATTATCCATGCAGTTACCATGAATGAGAATCATTGTTTTCAAACCGGTTTCTTAAATGCTCTGCCATTGGTTGGACAAACAAACATCCTAAACCTGTTCCAAATTTACGCCATTGATTGAACCAAAGTTCGTGAGTTGTGCTGCTGTAGATGCTCAACAAAAAAAGTGAGGTTTTGGTAGCATCACAGAGTCAAAATATTAACTTTTTAAGAAAATCAATCATTGAATGACTTACTTGTAGTTACCTCTGCATATTCAACTGCAATGTGTACCTTTACATTGAAAAAAAAAACATAAAATAAAATATAAGAAAAAAAAATATATACATATTTTATTATTTATCTTTTTATTATGAAATATATATTTATATATATACTGTGTATATATATATATATATATATATATATATTAGCATCATAAAAAAATCTATCGCCTTTATAAGAAATCATATCAGCTATATGACTTACTGTCTGGTAATGGGAATAAACACCTAAATATGCATGCAACTTCATAATACTGTACTATGTGTTGTCTGAGGTTTAACCTTTCTAAAAAAAGAGTTAGTGAGGTCATTTGTGTTGGTTTATGTTCTCTCTCACGGTATTGGGCCATAAATAAACTTAACCTGATGATATACGACCAAACTGGCATTTGCATTCAAATTGAAGATACTATCCTGACAGCATGCAAATAGAGTGGGAGCTTTGTGAGGTCATAAATATATCCGTCAACAATGTGCTCATCTTAACACACATTGTGTTTATTTGTACCGTTTCCCAAAAGCCCCGCTTGAACGAAATCTCACATTTTGGCCACTGCAGATTACCTGAGCCTTGTTCGCATAATTAATTACTGATAAAGGAAATATGAGCGTATAGTTACATCTGCTTGGCCTTTAGCCATGTGTTTTTATTAGTAATACATAGTGGCTCTGTTTTAGCCGGGGCTTGTTGGCTGAGCACCTGGTTGGCAATCTTGATTTCCCATATATCATCTGCTGTGGTGCTATTCGATGCCGCGATTGTATTTGTCTTGGACATTGTACTAGCTTTGATCATGAGCAGCTGTAATTATTTGGCCCCACACTTTCCGCAGGAGACAGCCAGTGCAATAGGAGAAGGCCGTGTGCGTGTATGTGTGAACACAATCCTAAACAGACCGGGCACAGTGCAGGACTTAAGTAGAGGATAAATAGCCCAATTAAATGCCTCCTTTATGGTTTTCATCAACAATACAGTTGGCTGGTATTGTGCAACACTCTTTAAGTCTGTGAATGAAGGCGGATACGTAAATGAATCAGTGGAAATTGAAGCAGGCCCACCCTCCCCTTCCAGGCTTTCATCCTTAGGTCCCGAAACAAAAATAAACACATGAATTAAACCTGAGAGGTGAATGAAAGGGAATTGTTCATTTATGGAGTCTGGAAAAACAGGAGCAATTGGGACCGAAAACAAGGGTGATTTCATTAAACTCCAAAAACCGCACATTTGACCCCTCCCTACAGCTCAGCTATTGTAAGGAGCAAACAATGAAGCTTTTTGTACGTAATTTTTTGTGTGTATATGTATAGAATTTTTTTTTTTTTTTTAACTGTACTGAGCATACTGTCTATGGATTTTTATAGGCATTTTAAAATAAATATTCAGGTTAAAACAGACCAACATTGTTCTTTGTCGATAAAAATATTTCCAAAAAACTTTAATACGTTTTTGTTTGCAATTATTCCAAATATTATCACATGCACATTTTTATTCATGTCTTTAATTCAGTAATTAGATAAGTTGCTCATGTGTGATAATATCAAAATGAGAATTAAAAAAAATAAAATGTAATGAGTTATAGAGAAGATATTAAAAAAGTAGGGAAAGGACAGAAAATGCAAAGAGAATATTTATAGAAATGTTTAGAAATATTTAAATTATATTTATATACTATTATATAGAAATATTATTATTTTAATTTATTTATTTAGCAAATTCTGGCAAAAATGATTAAGTTATGTGACTATTATGTATTTAATTTTCATAAACTCTTCCATTTCCATTTTTTTCTTTACACATTTTGACATTTTTGCATTTTCTGTCCATTTTCTGGCTATTTTAATATCTCCTCTATGACTAATACGATTTTTTTTTCTCTTAATAAATTTAAAATATATACTTTCTATACAGTGGAGTCTGTGATTGCATTGAAAGTGTTTTGTGTGATTGTAAGCCCAACTACAATTAAATTTAATACAGTTAAATGTTTCCACTCAAAATATTATGTTGATATTATAATTTGGAATTAAACATTTGTATTACATGAGTAATGAAGGCAAAATTAGTGGTCTGGATTTTGCACTTCCATCAATAGTGTTTATGTGCACAAGGGCTGTCAAAAAAAAATTCGAATTTCGAATATTCGTCAAATTTTTTAAATATTATCCACATTCGAATGCAAAAACGTTGTAGAGATGCGATGACGATGTATGTGTCATTGATTGCATTTGAATGCTATTGTTAGCCTATCCAGTTGAACCCACTCCTACGTTGTTCATTCATATATTGCGGAAAATGAGAGCATCAGTGTGGAGAAGATGTTGTTTACGTCAAAACTGAAACCAAGCCGTTCACACAGAACGCATATTTATCACATTTTCTAGAGGGACATCTATCAGCGTTGCACTCGCGTCTCGCAGAGAGCGGCATATTTAAAAAGCCAAGTAAAATTAAAGGGGTCATATGATGCGATTAAAATTTTTCCTTTCTCTTTGGAGTGTTACAAGCTCTTGGTGCATAAAGAAGATCTGTAAAGTTGCAAAGACTAAAGTCTCAAATCCAAAGAGATATTGTTTATAAAAGTTAAGAGTCAACCACGCCTACCTAAAACAGCTCGTTCTAACACGTTTCAGAAAGGCGGGGCATAGAGGAGAAACAATAATGTACAGTATGTGGAAAATAATGTTTTTTGAACCTTAAACCGCATAAACACATTTCATTACACCAAATACACAAAATAATGTTCTTTTTAACAACATCATATGACCCCTTTAATGCAAGTTCAACTTTTAAAAAACATATCTAAAGACGTTATGGCGGTTTTTCCCCATCCCACTGTATCTCATGTTTTAAAATGAAGAAAGTAGCCTACTCTTTGTGATTGGTTTTCGGTCCTTTGTATTAAGCTATACATACATGCATGGGGCTGTTTTTTTTCTTCTACTTGTTTAAGCAACTTTATTAATTATATATGGTTTATAAACATTATTTTAAACATTATGCACTTTTTTTCGTCATGCTATTTTATTACGCTTTGAAGAAACGTGCATAATATTTTGCTCGATGCGCCTTCTTGTGGTCTCAGGAGAGAAGCCAAAAGCTGTTTTCCCCCCTAACTGAAATTATGCCTTTTAAATTCGAATATTGTTAATATTTAAGAAGAAAATTAGAATTTAGTTTTTCAGTCATTTTGACAGCCCTAATGTGCACTGTTGGAGCCTTTCTGTTGATTCCATGTCTTTTAGTGTTTCAGGAGTTACCAAAGACATTTTTATCTGGGTCTGGTAGACGGCAGCCCACCCTGAAGTTCAGATAATCCAGCAGCAGCTAGACTGGCTTACAGCTTCACTCCTGATATCCTGAGTTTTATAGTTCACTCTTCCTTCACTACGATTGCTCTCTCCTCAAGGCCAAAGCCAAATGTGGACTTTTTTACAAGTTTTTTTCATGAACTTTTATGAGTTATAAGTATTATTGCATGTTTCCATTTACATTGTCCAGAAATTCCAGCAAAATGCACATCTCCATAAATCAGGCCCAACGGATCCTCGAGCAGTTTAGTCACTGCCCTCCTGGTTTAATCCTGAGCCAGTTTTCAGAATTTAGTGGAATGTAAGTTCGCTTTATATCGGACAGATTTAATTAGCAGTGACTATAGAAAAGACATATTTAGCTTTGGAATCTTATTCGTGATAATCACGCTCTTGGAGGACAGTCAGGAACCATTAACACCCCCCCCAACACCCAGTGTCGCACCCTGACATTTAAATTACTCTCAGCCACATCGGCCACAGCCAAGGGAAAAGATATTTTCAGACTTGTCCTCAATAATATGGCTCCAGTCAAGCTTATTATTTATAGATGTGCTTTGGTACAGCATCCATAATTTCACACCAGTGTTTTCCGTTTATTATACAGTTGGATAAATATACATTTTAGTATATTTTAGTAATTTTAGTTGTTGAATCAGCAAATTTCTAAGCTTGCAATTTTTTTCTTTGTAATTATAAACTCAACTGTTGTTGTTTCAGCTTTTTTTTTTTTTTTTTGGAGATGTGGATTTTTTGAGTGAATGTCATACTTGAAGGACAATTTTATTTGAATGACTTTCTTTCTTTGTAATTATGAATTCAACTCTTGTCGTTTCAGTTTTTTTGAAGAAGCGGGTTTCTTCCGTGAACGTCATACTCAAAGGACAGTTTTATTTGTATGACTTACATTCTTCTGTGGAACAGAAGAGAAGATATTTTGAAAGTTTTTTTGTCCATACAATGAGATTTAATGGGGTCCAGTGTTGTTTTGGACACCATTGACGTTCATTGTATGAACAAAAACTCTTAATTCATTATATGTTTTGTGTTCCACAGAAGAAAGAAAATTATACAGGTTTGGAATGGCATGAGGGTGAGTAAATGATGACAGAATTTTCATTTTTGGGTGATCCATCCCAAATGGGATAAAATAAAAATGCGATACCAAGGTGAAAAGCATAAGTCAGATCATTTGATCTTGGATGGATATGATGAGAAATTGGAGAAAACTCTCCATGATACTCTATGTATGTCTTTTGAGCCTCTGCTGTTATACCTAGTACCGTCTAATGTGTATTTGTTCCAATCTTTTTGTAAACATTATAGTTCTTATATTTCAATTTATAGTAGTATGCATTAACTAGCTGCTTAATGGTGTCAGAATGATGCCTCCTGCCAGGAAACTTGGTGAAATTCTGCAGCTGGTTCACAGTTGAATTCAGTTGTCATATCATATTATTTTGTACAACTGTTTGACTTTGAATAACTGAAAACAGCACCAACTCTGAGTATTATTCCTCAAAAACCTTTACCCTTGGTGTTCTTCCCATTATTAATAAACAAAAATTTAAGATAAATATTCTTAAATATTAATTTACCTAATGCATTCTGCATTTTGCTATAGTCAGGTTTGTGCTTAATTGTTCCAGCATGAGTATTTTTATTCAGTTTAGTAATAGACATTAACAACCGAGTTCAAGTGTGAGGACCTCTGAGACAGGCCAGAAGACAGATTGAAGAAGGGAATTTTACAGAGAAGTGTGTCCAACTGCCTGAATGGCAGATAGCTTTTTCTATGACTGTACATCGGAATGTCCATTTTTTCACTTTCTGAAGACAAAATTCCAGCTAAGTGGCCAAGTAATATGAATATGAACAGAAACACTTCCCGTATGCGTGATGCATCTGCCCTCAATGGCTCCCCAGAGACATCTTCTATCTACATCCCGAATCAAGGTAACAAATGTGTTTCTGTATCACGACTATGGTTCTCTGCCAAATGCATTCAAAGCAGCGTTTTAATTGCGTCATGTTTTTGGTGGAGTGGGACAGCACAATTAAATGGTCTTTCGGACTTCCAAGAAGTGGAACATCTGTGATGTAAACACTCTGTCCCACTGAATCACACTTATTATAAGGGGACATTGCCATCCTGTCTTTCGTAAGCGCTGTGTTACTGTTATATCCCACCAGGAGTGGGTTATTTATGTGTGAAATTGCTGTGGTATTACTGACACTCTCCCCTTGTGTGTATTTGTCGGAGTCTGGATTCCACCTCTGCTCATTTACACCTAATAATTCTTTAGTGTAAAAATCAAGCAGGAAAGGCAGATGGAACATATTAAAAATATATATATACACACACACACTGAGTGGCTTACTAAAACTTGTCAGAATGACAGTGGGCATTATCCATGCACATGGGTTTCATTTGTGAAGCTTAGAATTTTTGACTTCTTTAAAACTTCCATTTTCTATTTTTTCCTGATACACTTTCGAGGAATGTCCCAACACATTTTCAATAAAGTCAGGGTATGTGAAAAAGATAAAATACAGTATATAGCCATGATTTGAAATGCTGTTCACACTGTATTTTATTTATTTTTGAAGTTGTGAAGAAACACATTATTGGAGTATGTTTTACGTAAGGTAGCCTACTAATTCAGTCTTTGTACTTCAAAATGTTTAATTCAATGTATTATTTGTGAAACTTACTAGCACTTTCTGAGTAGAAATAATTTCTACACAAATGTATGCATTGAGCTCATATACATCCAGTATATACCCTAGTTGTCATCTTTTCGCTGGAAAATTGATTATGTTGATAAATCTCAATCATTGATTATAGCCATTATCACCTCAAATGACTTCAGTATTAATATAACTGTATTCATTTTGTTGCACTCTTAGTTTTGTTGTTTTGTACGTTGTAATGGACTATTTTTTCTCAGCGGAAGCTTTATAATAATACACAGGTAAGGTTACGATTTCAACTCAAATCAGTATTTGGATAAATACGATTAGTCTGTGAAATATTTTACTCCATCTAAAACTCATAATAGAATGTATTCTGGACTTGTGCCAGTATAGGTTTTCCTTTAATGACTTGAGGAAGTGGCTGTTGAATAGACTTTCAATGTACTTTGGGTTTGCTTACGGTATTACAGACTTCTATGAGGCCCTTTGAACTGAGCATAAAGAAGTGTTTCCTCACTATTCAGACAAATTACATTTGATCGTGGCTGTTTCCTTTCTATTCAAATCCCTTTTAAGTTGTCTGTTGAGCGAGAGAAGGCAAAAGTGACTTTCTTGGCTGAGCTGAAAGGCCAAAACCATATAGGGCTAATAATACAAAGACCCAGCTGGTGGGTTTGACTCTCACTTTCTTAACATAAATGGTAACTGAATTAACTTTTTAAAAGTAATAGTTCACCCAAAAATGGCAATTCTGTCATTTATGATATTTACCCTTAGGTTGTGCCTTTGTGCCTGACCCTTACGTTCAGCAAAATGTGCTCTTTTCTGTTAATAGAACAAAAAAGCACCATAATTACTGAAAATATTAATTGACATTGATGTTCATGTTGCGGTAGTTTTTATGTCAATCATACTATCAGTCCTTGTCTTGATAGTGATTACAGTGCACCAAACTTGTAAAATTATAATTTTTAAAATAATTTTTATAATTTTTTTTAGTGTTTTTAGGGTGTTAATTAAGATGTTATGTTAATATAACTAAATTTAAATCATTTTAAGACTTAGTGGGCCCCCCTGGAAATTTGCCGAGGCCCCCCTGGTTGAGAACCACTAGTTTTCATGATGCTGTTTTGCCCCTTTTTGAAGACTGAAAATCTTATACTATATACTTCTCTATTAAGATCCATTTTTGTGTTCCACATATGTCATACAGGTCTGTGTCTAAATGTTGGAACTTACCATTCTTTCAAAATTTCTCCTTTTTCTTGAGAAAAATTTACTTTTTTTGGGTGTTCTCCAGGTTGATCACAACCAGATAATCACAAAGTTTAAAAGAAAGTAAATGTTAAAAATGTCAGTTCCTCTTATCTCCCCTGCTGCGCCCAGAGTGTTAAAAGCTATTGCAACATTTAGTCCAACACATGGTTACAATGTGCTATGCACCATCACACACTGTTTAAAATGTCTCAGTATATGGTTTTACTCTTCTGTCGAGTGTATTTGAATCTGAAACCAATTTAGTGCATTGCTAATGAAAATGTGCTAATTTACTTTTTAGTTCATACTCAAACCCAGCCCGGGGGTCAGAGCAGAGACTCCAGTCTTCCCTGTAGAGAAGCCAAACTTCATTAGACACTGTGTATTTATGCTTCAGTGTTTATTAAATGGTGGTTTGAGTATTTTAGTGATGGTACGCTTTCTCATCACTCCTGCTGCCCAGAACTTGGTAGTAGTTAGTGTCCAAGAACGAGAATGATGGATTTTGATAAGACATTCTTAATTCCAATTGGAACGTCTCCATGCTCGTTTAAACCCAAACTATTCATCCAAATATTTGTCAGTGACCTATGGTGAAAAGCGGGTCAGAACAGGAGTAGCTATTATGGCAGTTAGATGCATTGTGGTATGGCAAGTATGTTACCCACAATTATTCCTTTTACACCCAGAAGATCTTCTGGAATCAATTGTCACCTCAACAGTGTGTCAACACTCCTGAAAAGTTGTCATCTGACCAAAACGAAGGCTTCTCTGCTACCGCAGCAGTTAGTATTCAGTAGAAAATGTCACCCAAGGCAAAATCGCGGCCAACATAGTAGCTCTGTTCCACATCTTAGTGAGCTGCCTCAAAATTCACTGCCTAGACAGGCAGCTGTCTTTTAAGGGCAACACAGTAATTGGAACATATTTAAATGGATTTTGAATGCAGTTTGATTTTTTCTTCTGTAATGATTTCCTTGACAGAATCTGAATCAATCATGAAAAGTATATAATTCAAATAAATGCTTTTCTATATAAACTATATAAAGTTTCTACTCATGAAAGAATACTGAAAGAAATGTATCATTTCTACAAAAATATTAAGCAGCACAACAGTTTTCAACATTGATAATAAGTAATGTTTTTGAGCAGCAAATCAGCATATTACACTACAGATTATACTGAAGACTGGAGTAATGATGCTGAAAATTCAGTGTTGCATCACAAGAATAAATTACATTTTAAAATATATTCAAATAGAAAAGAGTTATTTTAAATTGTAAAAATATTTCAGATTTCTGACCCAAACTTTTGAACAGTACAGTAGTGTGTTTATTAAATATATCAGTATATTTACAGTTAACATTTCTGTCTTCCAGTTAACTCCATTCCCCATTTTGGATGATGACTGCAGTGCATTTTAGGATTTCTTTAATCAGAATGGACCATGAAGATGAATACATGCAACGCTGGCTCAGAATCGGGCCAAAATTAGGTATCTTTTAGGGTATTTATGCCTACCTTTCGAAACAGCTCAAATTCTCCAGAAATCTCAAAAGCTATCTTTAAAATGACTTAATCATGCAGGACTTCATGACATCTTATCATGTCAGCTGGGCACGAAAGCATTGACTGAAATGGACACTGGTAGTACACAGGGTGCCCGGTCCCTGCCTGGTGCTTCTGCAATTTCTACATCTCATGTTTAGGGACAATGAGCCATTGTGCGGCAGTTATTCAATCCTGTGCAGCTTGCGAGCTTTGACAGTGAGTGATCACATAAAATGATGTCACTGCAAATGCTTGTAAGCCAAGTACAAAGGAGCACCTTAGATACTGATCTGTGGCCAGATTAATGTGAGGGAACACTGAAGAATTCAGAGGAAGTCTGTAACAAAAGTCACAGACGCATTGATTTTACAGAATAAGGCAATTTTGTCCATTTAAAAGATATATGGATTGGAAGACTGCTGTTCTGCAGTGATTTTACTGCATGTTTTAATAGGAAAGAAGAAGTTTTGACACCCAGGCTCACACAGAATTTGCATCTACGGAACTCGGAATGCCTGATTTCCAGAAAGTTCTACAAATCCCAAGACCCTTGCGTTTTCATGTATTGAATATTTGACTAATTTGATTATGCTTTCAGCTACAAATAAGAGTGTTCACCCAGTAATTATGTTGTAATTCACTCAGTGTTTTTTGAACTTTCATTGTATGGATAAAAACAGCTCAAAATGTCATCTTTTATGTTTCTGAAAGAAATTCATACATGTTTAGAACGACATGATGGTGCAGTCTTAAAAATCTAAGTTCTTTATTGACATCTATGGTTCCATGAGGGACCTTTAACATCCATGGAAACATAACATTCAACAAAAGCCTCTTTATAATGAAAAAGGTTCTTTAAATGATTAAAATGTTCATTTAAAGGGGTCATCGGATACAAAATTAACTTTTGTTGTTGTTTGAACATAAATGTGTGTTGGAAGTGTGTGTACACATCCACCCTATAATGATAAAAATCCACCCAGTGTTTTTTTTTAAATCCCTATTTTAAAATCCCCTTTCTCAATCCAGGCCGTTCTGAGATTCCTGTCAGAATGACGTAGTTCTGCACAGGCCCCTCCCACAATAGTTGATTGACAAGGCCGTCTTACCTTCGACCCGCCCTGAGTGAGCTGAGAGCGTCCGCCATTGTGTCGACTCCGGTGCAAGGGAAGACAAGAATGTCTCCGATTAAGCGATTGAGGTGTTCTGTTGTTGGATGTAATAATGAAAATAGCAGTCGTCATTTACTCCCGACATCTGAGCCACTGAAGACGCAGAGGATTAATGTTACTTTCGTTTTTGAAAGGAATGTGCCGATCTGCCTAAATGCGTCTATGTTTGCGCGAATCATTCATGATCCAGCTTCATCTACAGAAGAAGTGAGTGGAAGGGTTTTTTTAATGAAATTAAGACCCTAAAGAATCAAATCAACTTGTGGAAAATGGGCATCCGATGACCCCTTTAAGAAAAAAAATGGGTTCAAGAACTTTCCCTGAAAGGTTTTTTGTAGATTCTCTGTATGTTCTATGGTGTTGGTGTGAAAACTCCTTTTTGGAACCTTTATTTTTTAAAATCGTGCGTAAATGCAGAATTTTCATTTTTGGGTGAATTAACCCTTTCACCACGTTTAAATGCATTCCACAGAATTCCACAGTC
>NW_015539833.1:1067710-1076674 GCF_001515605.1 Sinocyclocheilus anshuiensis | reverse complement strand
CCCCCCCCCCCCTCCCAAAATCAGTGAGGAAAATGCAAAAACAAATCTGCTGCTCCCATAGATCAGATTCCATCTGGACCTGCAGATGATGTCAAGCTTTATTTGCTCTAAAATTGAGTGTTGATGGCTTTTGACCATGTACTCAATATAAGGCAGAAACACACAAAAACATATGCAGACTTTTACTAACAGAGCAGAACACAAACAACAGTGACTTTGTGTCTGATTTACATTTAAAGATCTGTTTGTCTATAATTAAAACCCTATTCCTGACAAACCCAATCAGGAGTGTACACTGCAATAATTATACAACAATAATTGCACTCAAGTATGTTGCATTTCAGCATGCTATTAACATACCGACACGATAGCATTGCTGTTTTATGGTTGACTGGACTGATTTAGTGGAATATTTGTAAAATCACGGTTTATCATGAGAGCGGTTTGGGGCCTACAGTATTTGGCCTTGGTACATTGTAAATCTAAGGAGATGAACTGGCTCTAAGCTGCAATTCCTGGGATCCGTCACTTCCTGTGTAGAACTGTTATTTAGATGTACAGCCATACAGATAATAATATTATTTCAGGTTGACATTACGTAATTTTTCATATGCAGATGTTTTTGGTTACTGAAAATGGCATATTTGCAACAATTTACACTACTGTGAAATTAATACTTTTATTCAGCAAGGATGCATTAAATTCATCAAAAGTGACAGTTTCCATTTCTATTTCTATGCTGTTCTTCTGAGCTTTCTATTCATTAAAGAACCCTGAAAAAGGAAAATATTAAGCAGCACAACTGTTTTCAACACTGATCATACTAATAAATGTTTCTTGAGCATCAAATTAGCATATTAGAATTATTTCTGAAGGATCATGTGACACAGAAGACTGGAGTAATGATGCTGAAAATTCAGCTTCTTCAGGGGTAAATTATAGCATTCTCAGGGGCTTTACTTAAAATCCAAGACCATATGGATAAGATATAAATGTAGAACACACTGATGCCTGTGAACACTTAAAATATGCAGCGCTGAAATCAAACTGCGTGTAAGACTAGGAAAAAACCCACTTTATGGATTCAAGTTCTTTTAGGATAACTCATCGGATATTTCTCAATATCTGGCACTTAAAGGTGACTTACGCCTCACTAAGACTTCAAAGCCTGAGGGGTAGTCGTATTAACCCAGATCAGGCTGCTTGGGTTTGAGTCGGAGACTATGCCTTTAAGGCTGTAATTTAACAGCAGCTTCCCTTCATGTGGTTAACGCTTCACTAAAGAGCGGTCACTGTTATCAATTAAAAAATCTGAGTCATTAAGGAGTCAAGAAGCTGCATTCATGCTTCGAACGTTTTGTGACTTTTAGGGAAATGGCCCAATCCATCTTCCGGAAAAAAGGGGACAGTGTAGGAGCGGTTATCAGATAAGGCAGTGCGGCCTCTTCATGCTCACCCACCATTCCATAGAAAAATTCTACAACCAAGACTTCCTGGAATTTAGGGGTCTTGAGGAACAAGCTCTTTGAATCAGCTGACCAAGTCTGAAGAAGACCTGAAAGGTTTGTCTCTGATATGAATTTGAAGGGAATTTTATTGGCAAAGGAAATAGTGCAACAACAACAAAAGTGATGTTAGTACAGATTATTACAAATGAAATCAGTTATCAGTAGTGGAAAAAAATAAAATTAAATAAAGTAAACCAAGATAATCTGTATCTTTATTATTATTTTTATTTTATATATAATTGATAGCTAGATATGAGCATTTTTATTATTTTGTATTGTTATTTTTAAATGTATAATTATTTTCTATTTTCCGTCTCTAAATCTCAGACCAAAATAATTATTTCAAAATTATGAAAATAAGAAAAACTTTGACAGTTTGAGCCGTGAATAATACATTGCTGCTTATTTAGTAATTTAAGCATTTGTTTATGGAATGCAAATCATGGCCTCAGTTTTCCTTGTTGTTTTACTCTTGGCAAAAGATAAAACACTTCTTTTGCGTATTCACTTATCTAGAAAGCCATGACTTCTATCAGAATTTTATGGGTAATTGATTTACAGAAATAAAACAAGAAACAACTCACACCTGTTTTTCATCATATGTCGAAAAATACATTCGGGAAACAGCATGATTTGGGAAAAAGGTTTTCAAAGGGTTTAAACTCCTAGAAACATTTTTTCTGATGAAATGGAAATTGTTTTGTTTTTCCAATTATGATTCCATTTAACAAGACGCATATGTATAGACCTTTTTCATATATAGGCTACGTACTGTATGATTGGCAGCACTGAGGTGGGTCTGAATTGCAGGTTTCATTTGTCATCTTGGGTTGTGCTTGAATACGCTCACAGAGAAGAACCACACAGAATATGTTAGGAATAAAAAGTTTTACTTTGGATGGTTTGGCTTAGTAGTTAAATATTTGGGAGGGAAACCCAAATGTTGCAGGTTCAGCTCTAAACGGGCTCAATCACAAGCTATAGCTTTGAGTCCCTAAATAAGGTTCTTAATCCCAGGTTATTATTTTTTTAATTATATTTTATTATATTATGTTTTAGATTATTTTTTTTAGCATCATTAAATGTTAAGTTTAGGCTTTGGATTCGCTGCAGTGGGAAACAATATAGTGGTTGGCCGCTGAAACGATAAATTTAAAGGGGTCATATGACGTTGCTAAAACGAACATTATTTGGTGTATTTGGTGTAATGAAATGTGTTTATGCAGTTTAAGGTTAAAAAACACATTATTTTCCACATAATGTACATTATTGTTTCTACTCTATGGCCCGCCTTCCTGAAACGTGTCGATTTTTACAAAGCCCATCGTTCTGAAAAGCGAGGTGTGCTCTGATTGGCCAGCTATCTAGTGCGTTGTGATTGGCTGAATACCTCAAGCGTGTGACGGAAATGTTATGCCCCTTACCATATTGTGATGCCCTGTCCCGGCGTGACGAGACAAAAGCAGTAAAACCCATTATAAACGAGGCATTTGTTGCATCCAGTGGGGACATGATTACTGATTATAATGACTTATACTGTCTTTTTACGCGTTGCGTATCATGCTGTGTAAACATAAATGTCTGCATTTGTGATTGGAGAAACGACAAACAACAAGCGCTACTCTACTAGACGTGGGGGCGTGTTAGAACGAGCCGTTTTAGGTAGGCGTGGCTGACTCTTACATTTTATAAAGAATATCTCTTGCAACTTTACAGATCTTCTTTATGCACCAAGAGCTTGTAACACTCCACAGAAAAAGGAAAAATTTAAATCGCATCATATGACCCCTTTAAAAACACGCAGAAGACTCGGCCAACCCGTTGCATCAGCATTTGAATGAATGAACATGCAAATGGTAATGGCTACTGTGCATGACCTAAATATTATTATTAATTATTCATAATGTGCTCCACCCCTCAATTTTTCAGATTGGGGCATACTGAACAGCATACTGCTAAATACTACCAAAATACACACCAAAGTGTACACTCTTAAAAATAAAGGTTCCTTATTGGCATCTGTGGTTCCATAAAGAACCTTTAACATCCATGGAATCTTTCCATTGCTCAAAAGGTTCCTTATAGTAGAAATGTAGGTGGGAGAGAGCGCTGTACATTCACTCCCCCCACCTACAATCCCTGCCGGTATGAGACTCGAACCCACAACCTTTGGGTTACAAGTCCGACTCTCTAACCATTAGGCCACGACTTCCCACCCGTTTATTATTATCATTAAGGAAGTACCGGTAAGCAAGGAAAAAATGGTTCTTTTAAGAACTGCTCACTGAAAGGTTCTTTGGGAAAACAAAATTGGTTCTTCTATGACATCACATTCCCTTTTGGAACCTTTATTTTTCAACATGCAACTGTTGGTCAAGTTGTTGTCCAGTGACCTCATGTTCTGTTTACATAGTGTGCACAGTGTACGTACTATACTGCAGAAATAGTAGCAGTAGTATATTAATTTGAACATAGCTGTTGTTTGTGCCCATTTTGGACACTGCAAAGAACACCAACAAATTGAAAATTTCAATGGAGTCTTTGTTTAAGTCTGTTAAGTTTCTTAGTACCATGCAAATGTTGACCTACAGTGTGTTTGCATTAAGCAAAATGAGGAATAAAATAAGCAGACGTGACCGCAGTTTTGACACAGAGGACATAGTAGATTCTGACATATGATCAGAGTGATGAGATAAGACACGCTTCATTGACAGAACAGATTCCTCTAATATACCTTTTGAGGCATTATTTCTACTGGAATCAGTCCAGTCGGGACTCATATTGATATGGGATATAACCAAGCCGAAGCTGCCACCTGTATGTGGTGCCTGACATTTGAAATGGCTTAGGAACGTTTGGGCCACCAAATTTGAATGATATTGAATGAAAACAACAGCAGCTGATCTCTGCTGTAAATTTGTCTCTGTTTGTTCCACTCGAGATGGCTCGAGACGATAAAGCCTTTGGACTGTAATGCTGTCTGTGCGCACAAAGCATTACATCGTAGCGATCAAAGCTCAGTTCTCGTATTAACACTGCGGCGATGACAGAATTTCAGAACGCCACCCAGAGTTCTCCATTAACCTCATTGGAAGGTTTATTTATTTTTCCACTGCTTATTCACCATTGAACCTGTTCCTCACTTTAAAGTCCCATATTTTCCACTCAGGCTACATTTTTAGCAGCGAGGTTTTGTTTTCAGCACTATATAGTTTAGCAGCCAAAAACACCATCCCTATGATTTCATCATCATAAAGCATGACTGCCATACAACATTACTATATTACCGTTCACTTCCATGATTCTTCTCCCCATGTGATTTATTATTGTGGCCGTCTCATTTAATTTATACCTCCAAGATCAGCTGATTCATGAGTAAAAGTTCAAGCACGTCAGTTGTTTGAAATCAACATCTTGAATCCTGTTTTTATCCAAAACTTTGAGAAATGGGTTTCTCCTGTTTAGCAGACAATTGTTCTCAAAAAACCCTGGCTTTAAACAACAGCTGAGAAACTCACAGATTCCATCTGGTCACTGGCAACGAATTTAAGCGTGGACTCATACTGACATTATGTAATTATATTTGCGGTTTATCGTTATTATTGTTTGCTAAACCATAATTTGTTTTGTATTAAAACCATAGAAATAAAAAAGTATGATTTAAAAAAAAAAAAAAAAATCTTACTTTTTGACTATTCCCTTTTTTCTTTTTTATGATATTCTGTTTTTAATCTATGCAAACTACTCAAGTGCTCTCTCAGTCTATCTCAAGGCATAATCAGACTATTCTCATATAAGATGATTTTCTTATTATAGCCTACTTAAAAATTAACTGAAACGTGCTTATCAGATTTGACACAAATTACACTTGGAATCTGATCAAGCTTTTAGCACAGGATTGACAGAAAGATGGCAGGTATTGTGAGTCAGTGTAAATCAAACTAACCAGTCTCTGCTTAGTGTTCCCAAAATCAATTAATAATTAGAACTATACTTTTAAAGCTTTTCTTTAGATAGATAGATAGATAGATAGATAGATATTAACTATTTTTTCCAAGATGTGCTCACCTATTTTGACTTACAATACTCTAATTAGCCTACTTAGTAGCCTATACTGTAACTGTCTGTTGCCTCGTTAATGTAAATAATGAATCAAATGTAACAAACATTACAGGCAGGCAGATCGACCGATTGAAAAGCACATGAATAGCCTTAAATCTCTTCTGCTTCACAGGTTCAGCTTCATTTCTTTAAAAATCCATAACGCAAATGTGCTGCGATGGTTTCCTGCTGTCTCAGGCAGGAGTGTGTGTGAACAGATCAGTTTCATCTTTTGTCAATACAGAATGGGGGCGGAGGAAACATCCTATAAAAAGAAGGGTTCCCACATCATGAAACGCCAGGCTTCTTCACAAACACTCACACGAGCAGGAATCCTCTATTTGGCCGCAACTTGCTTTGATTTTTTTATTTATTTTTGGGTACAGCACCCTGACGCTTTAAATTTCTCCACATCTTTGTGCTTTTCTAATACCTTTGCGATGTGTAGGTTACGTTATGATTTTTCCATTGATATTTGACAGCCTATTTGATGGGCTCTGTAAGGGGTTTGTACTTTTTTAAGCCAAAGTGTGGTGGTCAAAGCACCTAGTGGTGTAGGAAATATCTTCAAGAAACCAGCACATTCTCATTCAGAGTAAAAAAAAAACGGAAAGGATGCTGAACGTTTCGCGGAGTCGGAGTTTTTGGATGTTGATGCTGATCGTCGCGGTAGTGCGGATGGGAGAAACTCAGGGGACTGAGAGCGAAGCCCAGGTGAACTCCATCAAATCACTGGAGCCACAGACCGCCGCCACCAACCGCTCCAGCGGCGCCCCGAGGAAAGGCAACATCCCAGCTCAGGTAAACCCCACAGCTCTAGCCATTATTAAGTTAGTCTAAGCTAAAACCCTTCAGGCAGTATGACTTAGTTAATGCCTAAAGAAATAACGCTCCCATATTAGTATGCGAATTACTCGCTGACCTTTTTAAGGAATTTCTATCAGTTGCTGTCTGAGGGACAAACCGTTTTATCCCGCTCAAGCCAAATTCCCTAAAATCGCAAGATTGGCTTAATTACATCAAATGTGTTTTAAACAAGTTTTTTAAAACAAGTTCTTGTGACATAAAAACAATTTACACTAAAGTGATAAACCTGACAAAGTAGCCTATGTTTTGTTGATGATAACTTGATAGCGGATCGAGAGCGGCGAACTGTTGCTATGGTTACCTCCTCAGCGACGTCTATTTAACGATGTCTGACTGACTTCTGAAATCTTGTTTTGTGTTAATTTTGTTGTATATATTACACCGTAGAACAACCTTTCTGACGTTTTATTTTGCATGTTTGCTTCCTTTAGTGTTTGAGAGCCACGTTTTACTTTATATCAAGCAAATGGCATGTCGCATGTGGTTGAAAGCCTCAGATATGTTATTTAAAAAAATAATTAAGGTACAGTTGCCTATTACTTGCATGTTATAGTACAAGTACACTTGTAGCTCAGTTGAATGGCAAGTGTCCTTTTGAAAGCGTTTCTCATATGGTAATCCTGAATTCATGCCAAGCTCAAGATTTATTTAAGACTCGTTTTAGCATGTGTAATAAAAAAAATTTCTCTTTGCTGTTTCGTCCTGGTTATGTCTCTCAGATCAGCTGTAAATATGCAGATGTTGTTGTAATTGGGAGCAGACGCAATTTGTCGAAAGCTTCAATGCAAAAAAAGAGGTGGTGATGGGATTTTTCTCCCTCTCACTTCCTCTTTGGAGTGGGAAGATCTCCAGTATGCAAGTTCCCTGCCAGACCCTCATCTAAACAATTGCTCTCAACTTTAGCATCTCCATAAACGCAGGTGGTCTGGATGATCAGACCACTGCCATACATGTGGAAACCACTACAATCCAATATTAGTTAAATGTCATGCTACATTTAGCTGCTTATCCAAATGTAGATTGCTAACAACTTTGTAGATTACTAACAGAGCGACTGTTTTCTCATTTGGAAGTTTCCAGTTGCAGATGTTGCAGATATTGTGGTCAGATCCCAACTTTCTATACCTGGGGCGGCTCTGTAAATCTGAAAGAATTGCTTAGGAGATTTAATTATATTAATTAAAGATAACTCAGGAAATGTTATACCTTGCTGGAAAAAAACTGCTTAAACTTGTTCTGCTAGTCTTAGGCAATTTAAGGTGCCTGACCAACTAACAAGTGCCCAAAACGCGTCTAAAACCAACCAAACCAGCTTGACCAGGCTGGGGAGACCAGCAAAGACTTTGGCTGTACAAAACCAGTTTAGACTGGTTTAGTGGTTTGTTTTCTGAAGGGTAGTGTATTTTTACATTAGGATTATGTCATGTGTGGTGTGCAGGAATTTATATAGATGGAACCATCAAAAAACATGGTTACATCTATTATATTGTTCATAGCTTTTCTGTGCCAATGGTCACACCCTAGATCACCACAGATTGCACATCATTTGCAGGTTTAACAGTTTACATTGATAGTGTATTAAATTTAATACCAGATTTGAAAGAACAGGTCATGTGGATGCAGTGCTGTGGTGGCAAATTTCTTGATTGCAGCTGTAGCTTTGAGATATTTCTTTAGTTCTAGTCAGGGACGTGGGAAGTAGGGGCGCTGAGGGGGCTGCAGCACCCCCTGTTTTCACATGGTTGCAAATGCAATGCCAAGTTTGTTCATTTAAATTTATTCAGTTTTAGCATTTAATAATTTATTTGTAATGATCTCTGAAATGTAAATTGTAAGTGGGCTATAATAAACCCATGTTTATCTTTATAAACATGATTTATTTTACTTATGATGTTTTCTATATGGGACACGTAAGTGAACCAGCCCCCCCCAACATGGACACACACAGCACCCCCAACCGAAAACATCTTCCCGCTCCCCTGGTTCTAGTTCCCTCTTATATTGGTTACATTTGAAATGCAAATAGCCATCCTGGTTTTGTATAGCGTATACATGATTTCATGATGAGCAGCCATGAACATTGATTGTTAGTGGCCATTTTTGTTGATTTTTCTTTGAAATATTAGCATATGATGCACCAAAGAAGATGCATGCTAAATTCAAGTTCCTCAATCAATTGGTGGTGGAGGTTTTTTTTCTTTCTTTCTTTCTTTTTTCAGTTGTAATGCCCCCTATGGGCATAATTGGACAAAATTGGGCATGCGTCCTCACAGCGTGCTGTTGTAAAAGTTTCATTAACTTGGGACTTTGGGTAGGCCACATCCAAACATTTTTGTGATTTTTTATTTTTTTTGCAAAATGCTCTAATTAAAATTATTTTGGCAGCTGTTCATTTCAAGAAGCTACATAACATTCATGTAAATTGTACTAAAAGAGTAAAAAAAAAATAAAAATAATCCAGAAAATTTACAGATAGAAATGTGACCAG
>NW_015539833.1:1063098-1067633 GCF_001515605.1 Sinocyclocheilus anshuiensis | reverse complement strand
TTTGGGCAACCCAAAAAGAGTGATATTGGGATTAGCAGAACTCGTTCACCACGTTAACCTCTTGACTAGAGTGGAAGAGTCTAGCATTCCACATGAACACGAGAGCTGTTTCACATCAGTGCCGCAGCTTTGGGACTTTTTCTTTTATTTAATTTGATGCTGAGGTTCCGTTAACAAGTAGGACCGGGGTAACTCTTTAACAGTGAAACTCAGATGTTGTCCACTAATAAAAGAAACCTATATTTGAAACAAACCAAAGTTGCTCACTTTAGACGATTAGAGTAAATGTTCAAGGGGTGGTGTCCAGTTGTGGGCAACCCAAAAAGAGTGATATTGGGATTAGCAGAACTCGTTCACCACGTTAACCTCTCGACTAGAGTGGAAGAGTCTAGCATTCCACATGAACACGAGAGCTGTTTCACATCAGTGCCGCAGCTTTGGGACTTTTAACTTTTTCTTTTATTTAATTTGATGCTGAGGTTCTGTTAACGAGTAGGACCGGTTATAAAAATTATATATAATTATAATGAAAGATTATAAAGATTTTCATCATGAAGAATTTATAAAGAATAAATTAAATATAAAAAAAAATAAAAAATGCAAAATATTGCGATTTGATCGATTCTTTTTAAATTTTCTATTATTTGATATTTTATGTATATTTTATATACGCGAGTTCAGAGAAAGTCTTTTAATCCTATAGTTGTGAAGATGTTTCTTCAGTATATACAATATATACTAATTTTTATATAATAAAAAAATAATAACATTTTAAATATATATTTTTATTTTAAACTGATATAAAATATTACATTTTAATTCTTCTGTTTAAAAAACAAACAAAAAACACTAGACTGCAATATTTTTCAGGCAGTTTACAAATCTGCCTGCTAAAGTACTGCATGCATATCAGTTGCTACTAACAAGATAAGACTTGACGTACTGTAGTTTGGATATTACCTGATATCAGTCCTTAAATGAACATGAGGGAGAATCCAGATAGGGAGAAGATTTTCAAAGGCATGGCATGTTTAGTCTTCAAAGTCTGCCTTTTTTTGCTAGCATGAGAGCGGTGACACAGGGCAGTGGGCATCCCTCATCGCCGTCTGTCTCTGAGCTTATCATCGTGCCACAAATCTCACACATGAATGTACTGTATGGGAGGAATAAAAACAGACTATGGAATCAATGAGGGATGAGGATCAACGAGTCGTATCCAAGCGTTGGTCGGATCATTAAAATCCTGATGTGATGACGTTGCCAGATTGTGTGCAGATGCGATTATGTGTCTGCGTTGGCTCTGGCGCTTTGTGCAACGCTATGGAGAGATGCGGGTGACTCTTGCAGCTTTGGAATCAAAAAGTTGACATGATTTAGCCTGAAAGCTGAGAATGATTTACGTCAAAGCACATCATACAACTGAAACGAATAAGAGGATGAGAAATGTTTTTGAAGTCTTATTTTAATGATGTCTGAATGGAATTGTCGGTTTTATATGGTTTATTCTTCTGCTAATGTAATGTACTCAATCATTTTCTAATGATGCAGTGAATGAAGTCTGATTTTTTTTAGGTCAGTGACTTTTTTGTATTTAAACATTTTGTGGGCCTCATCCGTTCCTTATTCGTCTCGTGAATGTATCGTTGGTGGTTTGGCCGGGTTTCATCATGTGTTTTCAATGTTACCAATTCTATTACTTGCATAAGAAAGGAATATTGCTCTAAGGTCTGTCAGTCCAGAAAACAGACTCGTTTCTTTTGTTATTAGATATTAAGATATTCTTCTCCCCTTGTCGGAACACATGTTTTGCATTTGACGCCAAAATGAAGATTGTTACGGGTGATGTAACGCATTTCCCTTGCTAAATCTTCACTAGCTGCTTTCTGTTCTGGAGTTTGTGATTTGTATAGCATTGTCAAGCTCAGTTACAACTATCCATTTTACCTTACATTAAGGTAACTTAACCTTATAATTGATTTCGGATCATTTTTAACCAAAAAAAGTTACGGACTGCAGCCGTAAAAGGTGTTTAAGGTCTGGTGTGCTGATTTTGGAGGATTTGGGCACCAGCTAGACTGCTTTAAACCATTTTAGCCTAGCCTAACTTAATTGTATCTCAAAGGTATGCTAATATGAAACACATAGGGGGCAGTCATGACATATTTGTTAGAGAGTCGGACCTGAAGTTCATGGGTTCGAGTCTCAGTACTGACAGGAATTGTTGGTGGGGGGACAATGATTTCTTCCACCATCAGTAACCATGACTGAGGTGAGACCCTTGAGCAAGGCACTGAATCACCAACTGCTCCCCGGGTGACGCAGCAAAAAAATGGCTGCCTACTGCTCTTATTATGTGTGTGTGTGTGTGTGTGTGTGTGTGTGTGTGTGTATGTGCACTTGGGTGATGTGTGAAAATGCAGAGCACAAATTCCAAGTATGGGACAACATACTTGGCCACACATCACGTTACTCACTTATATTAGACAATTTGTCAGTGTACTATTATGTAACATTAATTACATTTTTAAAATGGCACTATAACTGACAAATTAACCACATAAAAATGTGCTGCATTCTGGTTATTTGTGTTCGCCTAAACATTCATTACAGATTCTGTGTATATCCTAATGTCTCTATGTTATGGAATCCCGTTTCCGTTATGGAATAAAAACGATAATTATGACCTTTTTTCCCCTCACAATTCTGAGGTTATATCTTGTAGTGTTCAGCCTTTCTTTCTCAAGGTTCAGATTTTTCCCCCCTCAGATTTCTGAGTTTAAACAGAATTGTGAGATACAAACTCATAATTATGACTTTTTTCTTGCAATCCAGAGTTTACATCTCACAATTCTGAGTTTATATCTTGCAACTGACTTTTTTCTTGCATCATGGCACCATCTTGGACTGTAGTGAAAATGACCTCTAACGACTACAGTATTAATATTATTGTAATATTGTTGCAGTGTTTGTCTTGTTTTGTACATTGTTGTGGAGTTTTTTTTACAGAAGCTTTAAGATAATATACAGGTAAGATAAAAAAAAAAACTATTTTAACCCAGAAAGAAAGAATATATTCTGAAAGAATCAGTATATTCTTTGTAGAAAGAATATACTGTAGCAGAATGCAATATTTTCATCACATTCCCATCATGAAAAGTTTATCATAGGAAACACAGAACACTCTTTTTTGCATGCAGTTTCATCCAGAAGTTTCAGCGGTCACTTAACAATGAAAATAAAATATGGCTGGTGACATGGATGAATGATGGGAATAATCTAATTCAAATATGGGTTCAAATAAATTTCAATATTTTCTGTTTCTTTTTCTATGACAGCATCACTTATCCTCTTAATTACAAGATAGTTTGAACTTTTGTCATACTGATAGATTATATAAACAATTGTCACTCCTAATTCCAACTATTTCTATCTTTATTGTAACATTAAATATAAGTTTTCTGCTGTTCAAGGAACTAATAATTTACAAGTTTTTTGAAGCTTGTATAATGGCTCACTATGGTGTACTGGTATAGTTCTTACTAAATTGTGTGTTGTGTTGAAAACAGGGTTTGGTGGCGAAGAACCACATCTGATCTGTCTTTCTCGTTCTTTTCTCAGGGGTATCCATGCAGCAGTGATAAAGAGTGCACAGTGGGAACATACTGCCACAGTCCTCAGCACGCCCCGTCCCGCTGCCTCACTTGCCGCAGGAGAAAGAAGCGCTGCCACAGAGACAACATGTGCTGCCCTGGCAACCGCTGCAGCAACTGTACGTTCCTCGAATGATCGCTGATAGACACTGTTTCCCATACTGACTCTGAGAAAGTTACAATTGATCTTTTCTGTCTTTCTTCAGACATCTGCATCCCCATCTCAGAGCGCGCCCTGTCCTCACACAAGTCACCTATGGAGGAGCACAACAAGTTTTCCATCAAAGACAAAGGCTGGAGGAGGAATGGCAAAACTCAGGCTAAGATCTCTCTCAAAGGTGAGCAACTGACTATCACAACTCTTTACAATTTTTGTAAAGTTGTTTAGGACTTGAAGATCTGCAGGGTTAGAGAGAGCCTCGACTCGCACAGACTTTTGACCTGCATTATAAAGCCTGGTTGGGTTTGCAGCAGAAGAACCGTCAACCAGTAACAAACTAGAAAACTGCATAATGTCGGTCTGAAAAGGCTTGAGAAAACACAAGACATTAGCAGAAATGTGGGTAACACTTCACAATAAGGTCCCATTACTTAATGTAAGTTAATGCATTAACTAAAATTAGCTAACAATGAGCGGTTTATTTGTTACAGTATTTATTATAGTTCATTAATAAAAATACAACTATTCATTGTTAGTTCATATCAGCTCAAGGCATTTGTTGCATCCAGTGGGGACATAATTACTGATTATAATGACTTATGCTGTCTTTTAACGCGTTGCGTTGCATCGCGCCGCGTAAACAAAACCATGTCTGTCTGCATTTGTGATCGGAGAAATGACAAACAACAAGCGCTACTCTACACTGCTCAAAACTCGTGTTTGAA
>NW_015539833.1:1060532-1063006 GCF_001515605.1 Sinocyclocheilus anshuiensis | reverse complement strand
GCGCTACTCTACACTGCCCAAAACTCGCGTTTGAATCATCAATGGCAAATTCTTTAAATATGAAAACATACTTATAGGCTGTGAGTCAGAACAGCCGGCATTGTAGGCTACTCTTCCAGCATCAGGAAACAGTCCTCCGTAAAATGCGCTGCACACATCTGAATATTTGGTTTGAACTGTTCTGGAACAGTGTTGTAAATACAACTTAACCACTGATTTCTAGTTGTGTCCTCTTTTGGAAAGCCAAACAAAGTAGTTTCGCTTTCACAATGAAACACACAGCGTCCGCACGATATGGCGGCGGCAACAATATTACAGCGAGAATCAAAGTTACACCTTCTTTCTTTACGTATACATTTGGGCGGTGTTATGCAAATCTTCCCACATCGTGACATAGATATGTGGGGGCATGTTTAAACGAGGCGTTTTAGGAGGGCGTGGACGAGTCTTTGGGTTTGAGACTTTAGTCTTTGCAACTTTAGGGATCTTATCTATTCACGAACAGCTTGTAACACTCCAAAGAGAAAGGAAAACTTAAAATCGCATCATATGACCCCTTTAAATAATGTGAACAGATACAACTTTTAATTTTTGCAACGTATGGACCCTCACAGTCTATTATGATGTGTTTCCACAGTTATTAACATCTTAAATCTACCAAAGTGTTTAATTTTTAAAATGTTTTTAATGTACTTTTATAATACTATACTTGTGATTTATTGTGTGAGTGTTTCTAACACAATGGCAAATGACATCTTTCTCTCTTCTGACCGATGTAATATTTTTTTTCCTCTTTTGGAAAGTCATAGAAATACTATTGTACCTTATTGTAACCTTATCAACTCTGAATAGCTCTTGGAATAATGAGGCCTTTAACCTGACACACGTTCCAGCGATTCATTTTTTTATCGAAAGCACTCACTGTGTACCATGAGTTCAGGAAGTTACATATAATCTGAAGCAATGCGAGTAGAGCATGTGATTTTCGGTCTAGTTTTGTGTGCCGTGTGCATCAGGCAGTCAGTGAACGGACTGTGGGCGGTCTGAGACTGTTTCATATTTGTACTCACTTATGAACTATGTCTGCAATGAGTTGATTCACTGGATGCGGTTACATGCATGTGTTGAGGGGGACGGCAGGCCACAAATTTATACAGCTCGTATATCTTGAAGATTTAACCACAGTGGGAGGCCTGTGAAGGAAGGATCACAATGTAGTGCTGTTCCCACACCTCTGTATTCTCGCCTCAGTAACACTGATGGCAGAGTCACACTCAAACATAAATTAAACCACACGAGATTTAGACTGAGCAATTTGAGGCACCCTAAATGTTGTACGGACTGCCATTTAGAAGAAATTATGAACTTTTCCTTTTATCAATCAATCAGCAAATGTAAATACATGTTTATTTGAGTTATATTAATTGATTCGATGAATTCATTCACTGTTAAAAAAAAATACCCATGTTGGAAGCTGATGTCTTTCACCATCATGGACACTGCTGATCATGGCTTGCATTGGGAAGACCAGACAGGAAACTGTGGTTTTGTTACAGGAAGCTTACTTTCTGTGTTAAAAGGCAGACCATTAGCCAAGGATATCAGGTTCTCTTAAAATGGGCCAAATTTCTTAATATATCAGGACATGATTTGTTCAAATTAGGCTCCCCAACACTTTTTCTATATACAGGCCTCATAATAATGCAATTGAATTTGGTATAATGGGGTACAGAAAATGTGTTATCGTTTCATAAGTAAGCCAAAACAACGTGAGGGTCTGTTTTCTCGCACATTACAAAAGTACCTCAACAGACAATATAAAGTCAGTGCCATGTTATGTCTAGAAGACTGTGTTAAAAATATTCATCTTGAAGTGCAGCTCACAACACCAAACTTATTTGTAAATTAAAAATGTAATACAATTTGTAATTTAATACAAAATCCCCCTGCAACACCATTCCATTTGGAAAAAATAAACCATAAACATAACTTACATAGCTATTTTCAGCCTGTACTACCAACTATTGGAAAATTGTTTTGCATTTGTTTGTAAGTAGATGTATATCAGTAACAGTGACGCGTTTGGTTGCACTTTATTTTCTGATTCCACTTGAGCATTGTGGAGAATATTGGCATGAGAGGTAGAAAGGAGGAGTGTGCGTGAGTTTTGTACACATTGCCGGCGTATGCCATCTTTGACTGGGTCCTTCCATTGACTGATGGAGGGATCATACTTATTGTCACAAAGTAATGGAAGTAGTGACAAATCTTTTCTTCTGTAGTGTGAAAAAATGTAGGGTGGGGACTTTAATTTATTGGTTGTTGACTGGATGGAGGCAGATCTGAATGCAAGAAAGGGGCGGGGTTTATGTGGAATAATGATTGTACCAGATAGAAGTCTGACCTTTTACCAGAAGATAGAGTTATGATACTTTAATTAAGCATTATGAGGTCAAAAAAAAAAAAAAAAAATA